>NC_134404.1:192375594-192677380 GCF_038048845.1 Mixophyes fleayi | reverse complement strand
TGCACTTTAGTGGTGTAGAGACTGAGGAGAGTAGGTCAAAATTATCTCAGTATGTCAAAATTATACAGTCAGTGGGTAATATGTTTGTGCTATATAAATGGAGAGAAATAATAATAAAATGGCAGAAAATTCCTCGTAGATGATGTGAATTTCCACTTATTTGCACAAGTTGCCATATATGTTGTCATGATTCTGCTAATGTGTACTATTAATGGAGATGAGTGCGTTAAATGCCTGAATTGTATTTGTTTGCAACTTTCCCAGATAATAAATGCTATCCTTAAAATCCAATTACATTGTTTCGTCGTTTCTGTAAAGTGCATTCTAGTCAAACTGGAGTTTGGTCAAGCGTTTGCTGGGTTGATGCTTTAAAGGTCTTATATCCACTGGCGTTTGATTTGCTTTAAAATAAGGCAATAAAAGCCAAGCCAATAAAACTGAATGTCAAACTAATGCATTTGATCTGCAGTTGTAATTGCTGTTTTACTCTAGTGAGAATGTCAATGCAGGATGATTAGGCTTCCTCAATGCATTAATTTGTGGTAAAATTGAATGGAGTACGAACAGGGCCGTTCTTGCAACGTTTCTTGGCACCCTAGGCAAATGATCAACCATTCCCCTAGCCCTCCCATCATTAATTAACCCCGAACATTGCAAATTAACCCCCTTATAACCATTAACTCCCACATCACCCCCCTATTATAAGTCAGTAATAGCCTTTAGTTTTAGAAATGATCAAATCACTGTCAACTTTAGTCAATGCAGTCTCTGTGAAGTGTTTAGAACAAAAGCCTGACTAAAGAGGACTGAAAAGCGTGCGAGGCAAGTGTAGGCAACTCTCCCTAGAAGCTTGGAGGGGCATGGGAGTTGGGAGATGGGACAGTAATTTGAGAGGAAATTTGAGTCAGAGTTTATTTTTTTCAGAAAAGGAATAATCACTGCGTGCCTGAATAATGAAGGAAAGTTACCAGTAGAGAGAGAGAAAGAGAATACAGATCTTAGAGATGGGATGAGCATTGGAGACAGGGATCTATCAATTTGTGAGGGAAAAGGATCAAGACGACAGAAGGTAGAGTAGGAAGATAAGAAGAGAGTAGATATTTCATCTTCATTTGTGGGATCAAATGAAGAGAGGGTGTCAGAAAGTGCCGGGAAGGACTTGAGCAGATTGCTTGTCGAGAAAGAGGATACCATTTCTAGTCTGATCTTAGTCATCTTGTCTTTGAAGTACGATGCAAGATCCTGGAGAGTCCTTGGAGAGTTTAGATTCTATACTTTGCATTTTTATGACTAAGCAAATGCATTTACTATGTTTAGTGTATCAACTTGATATTTAAAAAAATTTCAATTTCAAATTTAGCAGAAATTAAATTATGGACCTGATTCATAAAGAGACATAAATGAAGACACACGCAATATTGTGCATAAAATTACACTGCACTTGCTCAAAACTTCAATATACGTTGATGAATGCAAGTGCATCCAATTCTTCTTTGAAAGCAAAGGACATATCTACAGACTACGATTTCATGGTCCGAATGGGGAACTGATGAGGCATATGCATTTAATGTACAGTAAGGTCATGATAAGGCTGAGCGCACATATATTTGTCCAATGCAAGCTCTGGGCATATCTCAGGTACGTCATTTTCAGCCATATCACTAGCACCAGCTACAGGACAGGTGTAAGTGCTGATTGATAGTGATGACAGAAGTGTACAGTCATGGCCAAAAGTTTTGAAAATAACACAAGTATTGGTTTTCACAAAGTTTGCTGCTTCAGTGTTTTTAGACATTTTTGTCAGATGTTGCTATGGTATACTGAAGTAAAATTGGAAGCATTTCATAAGTGTCAAAGACTTTTATTGACAATTATATTAAGTTTATGCAAAGAGTCAATATTTGCAGTTTTGATCCTTCTTCTTGAAGACCACTGCAATTCGCCCTGGCTTGCTGTCAATCAGCTTCTGGCCCGCATATTGACTGATGGTGGCCTATTCCTGCCTAATCAATGTTTGGAGTTTATCAGAATTTTTGGGCTTTTGCTTGTCCACCCGCCTCTTGAGGATTGATCAAAAATTCTTAATGGGATTAAGGTCTGGGGAGTTTCCTGGAGATGGACCGAAAATTTCAATGTTTTGATCCCCCGAGCCACTTAGTTATCACTTTTGCCTTATGGCAAGTTTCTTCATCACACTGGAAAAGGCATTGTTCGTCACCAAACTGTTCTTGGATGGTTGGGAGAAGTTGCTCTTGGAGGATGTTTTGGTACCATTCTTTATTCATGGCTGAGTTAAAATTGTGAGTGAGCCCACTCCCTTGACTAGATGCAACTCCACACATGAATAGTCTCAGGATGCTTTACTGTTGGCATGACACAGGACTGATGGTAGAACTCACATTTTTGGACAAGCATTTTTTTCAGATGCCCCAAACAATCTGAAAGGGGATGCTGTTACGGTGCTGGTAGTTACAGGTCTCATAGTCAGAGCAGGCCTGTACACGACCAGATGCTGAGTCTACTAGGTTCAGAATAAGGAGGCAAGACACGATGTAGTTCTTCAATACTTCAATGATTGATAAAACATATATATATATAAATATGCAGATGAAAATTAGCCACGGCGGAGCGTGACAAGGTGATAAACGCAATAGCAGTCTATTCACAGCACAGATGATAATATGCAGGTGTCCAATAGCCACGGCCAATAGACAAGGATAAATACAATAACAGTCTTGTTATATCATCATCATTTATTTATATAGCGCCACTGATTCAGCAGCGCTGTACAGAGAACTCATTCACATCAGTCCCTGCCCCATTGGAGCTTACAGTCTAAATTCCCTAACATACACACAGACAGACAGAGAGAGAGACTAGGGTCAATTTTTTTTTTATGGCAGCTAATTAACCTACTAGTATATCTTTGGAGTGTGGGAGGAAACCGGAGCACCCGGAGGAAACCCACGCAAACACGGGGAGAACATACAAACTCCACACAGATAAGGCCATGGTCCGGAATTGAACTCATGACCCCAGCGCTATGAGGCAGAAGTGCTAACCACTTCGCCACCGTGCTGCCCCTATATGCACATGAACAGACTTGCAGCAGGCTGTGACATAGTAGAGGCACAATAGAGAGAAAACAAAGTCTTTGTAATATGCACAAGATGATACTTGCAGCAGGGGAGTCCCACTAGAAGTGCTCCAGTACTGGGTAGAGAACTGAAAATCATACACAGGAAAGACACAAGGGCAGGATACACAGGAGTCCAAGGAATCAGGCTAGCAACAAGTTGCACTGACAGTGAGCAGATGTCAGTGCTGAGTTTAAATAGAGCAGGTTAGAGTGACCCGCCCTGAGGGTGAGTCATGTGATGCACAGAAAAACAGAGCAGACAGGGAAAGTAAAAAAACCTGGTCAGGATTGTTACAGAAGCATCAAAATAAATGACTTTACCCCAGTCCTCATCAGTCCAATCCCTGTGCCTTTTGCAGAATATCAGTCCATGATGTTTTTCCTGGAGAGAAGTGGCTTCTTTGCTGGACTTCTTGACACCAGGACATCCTCCAAAAGTCTCCGCCTCTCTGTGCATATAGATGCACTCAGACCTGCCTGTTGCCATTCCTGTGCAAGCTCTGCACTGGTGGTGCCCCGCTCCCACAGCTGAATCAATTTTAGGAGACGGTCCTGGCGCTTGCTGGACGTTCTTGGGCGCCCTGATACCTTCTTCACAACTATTGATCTTCTCTACTTCAAGTTCTTGATGATCCGATAAATGGTTGATTTAGGTGCAATCTTACTAGCAGCAATATCCTTGCCTGTGAAGCCTTTTTTGTGCAAAGCAATGATGACTGCACATGTTTCCTTTCAGGTTACCATGGAAAAACAATGATTTCAAGCACTACCATCCTTTTAAAGCTTGCTGTCTGTTATTCTAATGACAGCATGACAGAGTGATCTCCAGTCTTGTCCTCATCAACACTCTCCCCTGTGTTAACGAGAGAATCATTGACATGATGTTAGCTGGTTCTTTTGTGGAAGGGCTGAAATACAAAATGCAGTGGAAATGTTGTTTTTGGGATAAAGTTCATTGTCATGGCAAAGAGGGACTTTGAAATTAATTGAATTTCATCTGATCGCTCTTCATGACATTCTGGAGTATATGCAAATTGCCATCATAAAAACTTTGTGAAAAATAATGTTTGTGTCAAAACTTTTGGTCATGACTGTATGCCTGCCACAACATGTATTTGCAATTAGCAGCAACTGTAAAAAGTAATTTATATACAGTAGGCATTGAAAACGTCTTGATTAATGTATTTGGTGAAAAAATGAGAAAACAAATTCATTTTTCAATGTCTTTTTCTTAATGATTATTAACAGGTGGCAATAATTGAATTTTTTCCCCTGTGCATTCTGATGGGACTTTATATTACACATATGTATAGTTTGTATCCTGCAGTATATTGTGTCTGTCTCAATGCGGCAAGTACCATATATGCAGAGAGTACTTACACCCATATGCATCAAGAAGTTTCTTCAAACACGCCTGTAGTTGAATACGGAGGTGCTTATTCTTGAATTCTGTATGTTTTTTTATTTAAAAAAATGCCCATTATATTTGCATGACTTAAAGAATCAGACCCTATATGTATATTTTTCAACAGTTTATTAAGGTAAAACATGAATATGCTCAGTGACACTTTTGGATAGAGGTGTAAGACAACATGATGTTGTTCTGTCTGTGAAGGGAATGAGTGGAATATTTTTGACAATACTGACCAAGGGATTTCTTAACGCTGTCAAAAAACCTACAGTAAACATGACAGACAGGAGCAAGTCAAGGAAGCATATAGTGTGAACAGAACATGGCGAAATGTCTTCTTTTGAAAACAACATTGAATGTAGAAAGATTTGTGTTTCGCATAACCAATCAACTTTTCTTATCTCACAGAATCTCAAAATCCAACAATAGAAAACAAAAACTAACACTTGATACAGTAAGTATATGTTATTCATCAAAAAATGTAACTGACTTAAAATAATTAATAACCTATGAAAGAATATTCTTAGGTTATCCTGTTCCCCTTGCTGTCTGTACTATAGATGTACTTTGGCAGTGGGTAGGCATAATGAGTGTAAGGCTGCCAACTTTGATCAGAGAGCAAGTGAGTAGCCCAGGCTCTTGTAGCAGTGTGCCAAGAATAAATGAGAATTGTAATGTGACTTTACACAGACAATGTAATATATGACAAAAAAAAATTAAGCACTATAATCAAATGCCATGTAATCTCATTGACCATGATTCAATACTTAACCTATTATAGTGACCACTTAAACATAACAGTTGATGCCAATATTTACTACTATATATTGGCTACCATGTTCTGCAGCCCACTATACAAGACAGAACCCACATCTCTGGTGGATTTATTATGCATAACACAGGTCCCTGATGGTTTTACTATGTAGGCAATTTTGCTGGCGACCCAAAGTTCTTCTAAATGTATGTTTCATCCCTCCCGTGCTCCATCTCTGTCCAGGCTCATAGAGGATATACTTTGGCAGTCCTATCCACTAAATCAGCATTTTGGTGGATTGCACCAACAATGATTGGTCAATGGATGACATGATCCACTAATCAGAGAGCTGGGAGCTGTCTACTGGGTATGACAGCATCCTAACACAGCTGAACTGTGTCTCCAGTGGAAGCCGTCATAACCAGTAGATGACTTTAAGCATTCTGATTTGTGGATAGTTCTAGTCATTCACCAATCAGTGGTGTCACACCAGTAGATAACTAAGTCAAATCATCTGCTGAGCTGGTATTGCCATTTTTTCAAGAGTGATCAGCCTTGATTATTAATAAAACAGGAAATATTGACACCCTTGCAATCTTTTTCAGCTTAGTATACATTCCAATACACTTCTGCATTAGTAAATATGTGACATGTGATTTGGTAATGAAGGAATAAAATTACCAGTCATTAATAAGTTATATTTAGCCCCTTAGCACCCTCCCAGTAAATTTTGAAACAAATAAATTTGGGAAGAGTGTGATCCTAAATTTACACTTACCTGAGATTTAGGTCAACTCCTTTTTCAAGGTGGATTGATTGTGTGTATGGGTGGAGATTCTGTGTATTTAGAGGGATGTCTGATTTTGCTGTACCCTGCAGAGTTTAATAAAATGGACAATTAGCTTAAAAAATGGCAACAGAATAATCTTACCAGAGATGAAAAATGTACATGAAAGCATAAGTAGCTACCAGGGTCGGGCTGGACTAAGGGGCAGGGGCGCACATGCCCCCCATCCCGGACCAAAGAAAACTATTTTGGGCCAGCGCAATCTCTAATCTCACTTACTTGGTGGCTGGCCCCTCCTCCGGGATCAGCGACCTGGGGTGAGGGGTCAGTATATTAATATAAAGTGTGTGTGTGTGTGAGGGGGCCAGTATATTAATATACTGTGTGAGGAAAGGGGTCTTAATTTAATGGTGGAGTGTAGGTGGGAGCTAATTATGGGTGCTATTTTATTTGTGGGGTGATGGTGGGGAAATTTAATTCAATAGTGGGGCCTAAGAAGTTAAGATTGGGTGATTGGACCTTTAATTTAATGCTGGGGTGGTTTGGGATTAATTGAATGTGGTGCTGTTTGGGGAAAATGAGGTCTATTTATTAAATGTGATCATGAATTATTTAATGCCTGAGATGGTTGTGGGAAATGGTTATATTTATTAAACATAAATGCGATTTAACTTATTGCTGGAACTGTTTAGAGAGAGGGAAATAGGTTTATTTATTAAATGGGAATACTATTAATTTAGTGTCAGGGCTAGTTGTAGGGAAACAGGTCTATTTATCAAATGTGAATACTGTTATTGGTTGGAGTTTTTTAAATTTCATGTACCTATTTTTGTTTTCAAATAGGACCCCCACCATTCCAGGATCCAAACAAGCAGCAACTGATCTAAAGAAACCAGCAGCCACAAGTGGTGAAAGTGACAAGAACAGGTAGGAGACAACAGGACAGTCTACCAATTGTCCTGAATCTGCTGGGACAGTCCTGAATTTGGGTGACTGTCTTGCTTAGTCAGGATTTGGTCCGACTAGAAGGACAGTTGGTAGGTATGTCCTGCTTCACACGTGAAGGCAGAACTGCATTCGTAGTGCACACAGAATTGCCTGTGTATTTTCTAAAATGATAACTAAGTTACATCATAGGGGCCCCCCTTTCTAAAGTACCCCGGGTCTCCCAGATCCTTAATCCAGCTCTGGGCCAGGATATCAGTTTGACACCTAGTGCTCTGCTTCTCCTCCCAGTACCACCCCTCTTATTATTTGTTTTAGGTTAAACCTAAAACAAACAATAACCCTATTACTATATAGGGTGAAGCAAAAACAAGCTCTTTTGCTGGAAAACACACCAGGTTTTTAAAGCAAAAGGGCTTTTTGCATTTTGATAAATCAGTCCCTGTGTTCAATACTGTAATAGAACATTTTTATATAATCGATTGCTATAATATGATTTAAGCCCCATCATAATCAGCCAGGTATAAGTGAAAAAAAAATAAATAAATGGGGAAACGAACATAGAAAACAAAATGCAATATGCAATATAAGGTAAGGTTTGTTTTTTTGTTGCATTATTTGTTTCCATTATTTAAGATTTATCATTTATAATAATAAAGTATCGCTGGGTTAAGCAACATTAAAATAGCCTCTTTTTATATTGATAAATATATATTGTACAGAAAATCACCTTTTAAGGAGGGGCGCTACTTATGGGCCTGTGCTATGTGTTTCCCCCGCCCCCGGCTAAAGTCTGCCAGCCCGCCCCTGCTAGCTACTATACAAAACATATTTTTATCACATGGAAGGAGAAGTTATCAATATTTTGTAAGAAAATTGTAACTAAAAATCAATTATAGAAGGGCCTAACATGATAACAGGAAAAGATTAGGGTCACGTGAATAAAAAATGCATGCTTTGTTAGCTAAGTATGAATGGTGTCATGCAAAATACTGAAGCAGATGGATGCTCCAGAGTTTACTTATGTGTGCACTAACCTATAAATCTATGAAAAATTAAGATATGCCTCACCATGTAAATTGTACGGTTAGTAAAACTAAGACCTCTCTGCAACATCGGAAGCAATCATCCAAAAAGCAATGGCTCCAATAACTATGTGACACTGGAATTTGCAAACTTTTCATTGCATTGTATGGCACTTCATTGTATATTTTTAACTTAGTTAATTATATTTTGAAAATGTTCATTTTGTTTGTCCATGGATCTTCTCCTTCATCATTACCTCATCGTTCTACTTTAGTTGAGAAGATTGTGGACCTTATTCACTAAAGAATGCAAATCCCGATACGTGCCCTATTTTGAGTAAAATTGCTCTGCGCATGCTCAGAAACGGACTATATGCTATATGCAATTCACCTTCAAACGCAAATCACACTTCGACTACCTACAATTTCAAGGCTGGAACACAGGTGGGAATTGGAAGAAGCATATCGGCAATGTACTGTAAGGGCGTGCCAAGGTCCGATTCAAGCTCTGGGTATCTGTTAGGAATGTTTTTTAGCCTTATCAGTTGCATCAGCTACAGGGCAGGTGTAAGTGCCGATTGATAGAAATAACAGTTGCATAAGCATACCAGAACATGTGCAATTTCGAGCAACCGTCCAAATGCATTTGATGTACAGTAGGCATTAAAAGCATTTTGATAAATGTATACCATGAAAAAAATAAAAATAAAAATAACTTTTCTTCTCAATGTATTTTTATTAATGATTATATTATTAACAGGTGTTTAATATTTTTTTTTATCTGTGCACTCTGATGGGACTTATATACAGTATATACATATGCATTTTGCGAAACCTGCAGTATGTTGTGTCTATCTGCCTACGGCATGTGCCGTATAGGCATAGCGTACTTAGACCCACATTCAACTAGAATTGTTTCTTCAGATCTGCTTGTACTTGAATACTTGTGTGCAATTTCTGTCTAATTAAGAAAAATGCAAATTGCTTTCACTAATGAATTTATGTATGTCTAATATTATGGTTTTCTGATGTCTGATTCTCTTTCTTTTATTTGAAATAATTAAGCAACGCATATACAACTCAGCTGGCACATATTGTTCAATTTAAGCTTATATTGTATCTTTATATGAAATGTATAACAGTTTAATCATGTTTTGTTATTTATATAGCAAAGCATTGATTAAATTAGACAAAATAGCTTTTCAAAACTGAAAAATATTTTTATAAACTCCCTATAGGGCCACATCTCTTCATTGTTTCAATGTCTCAAGGTAATCTAAAAAATGCATTGTCAGGAACATGCAGACTGCCACAGCCATCTCCTCAGTTATTTTGCAAAATAAAAGATAGAAAAGAAAAAACAGAGAGAGGGAAGGAAACTGCTTTGCACGTATGTCTTCAGAAATAATAATAAGCTCTGAGTTTTTTCCTTGTAAAACTGTTGTATTCCTTGCAAGTTTGCAATCAGTTTATATGTACAAGGGTTAATTGCTTAAACCATTCACTTAATACTCTAAGAAATTAAATAATCCCACCTCTGACACCAATTTGTCAGGAACACGCTCCCAGCTGCCGTGACTTTGGGGTGTTTGCTGTATGAGGTCACACACAATTCCAGCCCGCAGTCTCTCTCTAACTATCACACAGGTTATAGACTTACTGAATCGCCCCCACACAGCGCTCACACCCGCACACACTTCAGATTTGCCACCACCTATTGAATAGGGGCAATAGGACCCCAATATACTGTCCCAGACTGGCACACAAGGCTTCTAGCTACCACAAGGCCCCCACCAGCAAACAAAGGGTTATCTCTTCACACCTCCAGACTGTTACACAAATGTAAATGCATTATAGATTTAATATACAAAAGTACAGGGCATTCAGATACAAAAAATAGTAAATAAACAATTAATACATTCTCATAACATACACAAAGAAAACAGTTTAAAGTAAAAGGGGTTACATCCAGAGAAGCGCTTATACGATTTGCATTATCTGGCCAAGGAAATTTGGCATGGAAGATGAACAGCTTATACCTGGTCTCAGTCTTTTAAAGAAACTTCCACATCTCTTCCTGCCCCGATAGTGTTGTGGTCTGTGACACCTTTTTTAATCACCATTTGCATGTTGCCTGATTTGCTAACCAATTCTGCTATGTGACCTAACTTTTCTGTGGAGCGTCACACAGATCCAATTTTATTATTAATAAATTTCCTATGAATTGGTCCATCTTTTGATTTCAAACATGCCCAGATACAGTGTAATCGTAGAGCTTATACTCTATTTCCTTAACTTCTCTGTGGAGCAGAATTCTGAATTTGACATATGAGCTGCCCTTCATCATGCTATGGAGGAATATATGGTTGATTACTACTTTTATTGATTTTAAGTGTCTTAGTTTAAAATTAAATTCTATTTGTCTATATAAAGTATAGCCAAGTTAGCAGATGGGCTCTGTGATTCAGACACCATGCTGAGCGGTTCCTAAAAGTCTATTCAGGTGTCAAACTCCATCCCAGGCCAGGCTATATCTTACAGCAAGGGCTCTTTGAAGCTGCCACACTGACACTCATCATCATCATCATTTATTTATATAGCGCCAACATATTCCGTAGCGCTTTACAATTGGGGACAAACATAGTAAACTAATAAACAAACTAGGTAAAACAAACAATGAGGTGAGAAGGCCCTGCTCGCAAGCTTACAATCTATTGGAGAATGGGAGTTTGACACATGAGGTTAAGTCTACATTTGCAGTCAGCCCAGCCAGACTGCAAAGGTAAAAGTGACTCATAGGCTAAATGATCCTGTCACACAACAATGTTGGTCAAGGGGTAGTTGTATAACAGGTGGTAGTAGGGTAATGTAGTGAGGTTAAGAGGGTGGTTGAGGAATATTATAAGCTTGTCTGAAGAGGTGGGTTTTCAGAGAACGCTTGAAAGCTTGTAGACTAGAGGAGAGTCTTATTGTGCGAGGGAGAGAATTCCATGGAGTGGGCGCAGCCTGGAAAAAGTCCTGTAACCGGGAATGGGAGAATGTAATGAGTGTGGATGAGAGACGTAGATCTTGTGCAGAACGGAGTTGCCGAGATGGGAGATTTTTTGAGACAAGAGAGGAGATGTATGTTGGTGCAGCTTTGTTGATGGCCTTGTAGGTTAGTAAAAGTATTTTATATTGGATTCGGTAGAAAACAGGCAACCAGTGTAGAGACATACAGAGTGATTCAACAGAGGAATAGCAATTTGCAAGGAAAATCAATCTTTCCGCAGCATGCAAAATAGATTGTAGGGGTTTGAGTCTGTTTTTGGGAAGGCCAGTAAGGAGGGAATTGCAATAGTCAATGCGGGAGATGATAAGTGCATGAATTAAGGTTTTTGAAGTGTCTTGTGTGAGATATGTGCGAATTCTGGAAATGTTTTTTAGCTGTATGTAACATGATTTAGATATAGAGTGTCACTCACCGGACCGTGAGTGCCTCTTCCCGGACATTTAGGAGCCGTGGCCGCCCTCCATCCTGAGGGTCTGCGCATGCGCAGCCCTTTCCTATACTTCGGTGTATGTTCCTTTGACTCAGTTGGCGGATCAGGCAACACTCCCTATGTTGAGCACCTGTGGTCAGCGCCACGTTGCCTGATCTTGGAGTCTCATTCCCTATGAGTCTCTGAAGGTGTTCTATATTTCCTCGTGTATTCAGCGCTGCTGATTCCTGTGGTTTCCAAACCACTTCTACCTCTGTGGTTTCCAAACCACTTCTACTACTGTGGTTTCCATACCACTTCTACCATCAACTGTATCATCGTGACTGTTTGCTGATTCCTATCCGCTGCCTCCGTGCACTACAGTCTTCTATACCACTTCAACGCTATCTTATTCCATTGTGACTGTTTGCTGATTCCTATCCGCTGCCTCCGTGCACTACAGTCTTCTATACCACTTCAACGCTATCATATTCCATTGTGACTGTTTGCTGATTCCTACCCGCTGCCTCCGTGCACTACAGCCTTCTCTCCACATCCACTCACCTGTTCATTATCAAGTCTGTGAGCTGATTCCTATCCGCTGCCTCCGTGCACTACAGGCTCCAGCTTGTAACTCGTCTGTGTTCATCATCGTGACTGTTAGCTGATTCCTATCCGCTGCCTCCGTGCACTACAGTCTCCAGCTTGCAACTCGCCTGTGTTCACCATCGTGACTGTTAGCTGATTCCTATCCGCTGCCTCCGTGCACTACAGTCTCCAGCTTGCAACTCGCCTGTGTTCACCATCGTGACTGTTAGCTGATTCCTATCCGCTGCTCCTGTGCACCTCAGCCTCAACTCATCTCTCCCGTGTTTCCTCGAGACTGCTGCTATTATTACCATCTGCTTCTCTTCGTGATCAACAGCTCCTGGTCTACTCTGCTCTCCCGTGTTCCATCGCTATTGGTACCTGTTGGTTGCTACTGGTTACCTCCGTGTGTCCGCAGAGCCCGGCTGCTGCTGTCAGCGCTATCGTCCACCCGCTGCTGATCCGCTCTCCACGCCTTCCTGTGTCCTGCTGGTCTCTACCCTCCTGTCAGCATTGGATTCGTATTTCATCAGCTACTCCTCTGCTAGATCATCTCCATTCTCCTGGGTCCTCCATGAGTCCAGTTCCACGTTCTACTGATTCCTGTGGATTCGTGTCCCTGTTGGTCTACTTACCTGTGCGCTGCACCTACTAGACTCTTCCTCCCGGGACTTCTCATCTTGCCGGCCTCCTGCCGCTCAGGTATCGCTGCACTCCTATCTGACTGCCTACTTCTGAACCACGGTATGCATACTTCTCATTGACTGTGCTGGTGTATTGCATACCTTGCTGGACTGTGTTGGTTCTCCTCTGGAGTCTGCTATCCGCTGAGTCTATTGCCATCATTGACTGTGTTATCTTGTGCTGGATTACTTCAAGAGACTTTCTATATTTGCAGACCTGTTCAGTCATTTATATATATTGTGCATATTATTGTGGATTGTGTTTAAGGTGCCCGTGTACATCCTGTGTTGCAGTCTCGCCCCGTACACCTCCTCACATATATATTCAGTGGTACAACTTGCTGAAGGCAGACCACTGATCCCTGTTTCCTGTATCACCTGTTCCAGTATCCTCTCACATAGCAGTGGTACAACTTGCTATCGCAGACCACTGACTACCCGGATACCTCCACTTGGATTCCATTCCTTCACTCAGACAGCGGTACAACTTGCTCTCCGCAGACCGCTGACTCTCATCACCTCCTCGTTGCTCTTGGACATTCCTCCTCACTATAGCAGTGGTACAACTTGCTATCGCAGACCACTCACTACCTTCACGTGTCCTTGTCCATTCAGTTCCTCGTGTATTAATACCTCCATATTACCAGTGCTGCTAGTCATAGACTTTCCTGAGCATCTCATCATCTACCATTGCCTGTTCCGTGATCACCCTGCTACCAGAGTACTCTATTACCATCTACATTGCTCTGGTAAGCCTACCACCTGGTGATCCCTGGGTAAAGACTCCTAGTGCCCGTGACAGTAAGATCAGGCCATGACAGACCCAGATACGGAACCTACAGCCAAGGAGATGCTGCAGCATCTGGTCAGCCGTGTGGAGCAACAGGATGCCCGCCAACAGCTGTTACTTCAGTGTTATCAGTCATTAACCTCCCAACGAACATCTGGACAGACTGTGACAGCTACTCCTGAGGCTCCTGTGCTTTCCTCCGTTTCCCCAGTGCCATCCCAGGTGTCTACAGCTTCCACGCTTCACCTGCCTACTCCGTCAAAGTACGATGGAGACCCCAAAACTTGTAGGGGTTTCCTGAACCAATGTTCAGGCCATTTTGAGCTCCAACCTCAAAATTTTTCTACCCATCGTTCCAGAGTGGCCTATCTTATCTCTTTGTTTTCAGGACAAGCCCTGGCTTGGGCCTCCCCTCTGTGGGAAAGAAATGATCCAATATTACAAGATAGTGCCAAATTCATTTCTACATTCCGAAGTGTGTTCGATGAACCAGGTCGTGTGACCTCCGCTGCTTCCAGCATCCTCCGCCTACGACAAGGATCTCATACAGTAGGCCAGTACGTCATTCAATTTAGGATCTTAGCCTCTGAACTTCAGTGGAACACTGAAGCCCTAGTTGCCGCCTTCTGGCAGGGGCTCTCCGATAAAATTAAAGATGCACTGACTACTCAAGAGCTTCCTTCATCACTTGAAGATTTGATCTCTCTATGCCATCGTGTTGATATGAGATTTCGTGAAAGAGAGGCTGAGAAAACAACTTCTGCTAAAGCACCTCTTCGTTCTAACCCTCAATTTCGTCCAGTTTCACCCTCTGTGATTCCCATGGAGATAGGACGTTCCAAATTATCTTCCGAGGAGAGAAAACGAAGAGTAAAGAATAGACTCTGTATCTATTGTGCTGATTCCACACATATTCTCAGCTCTTGCCCTAAGAGGTCGGGAAATGCCAGGCCCTAACTAGTTCTGGAGAGGTGAAGTTAAGGTCCCTGGAGTCCTCTCCATCTTCCATGAAATCTAAAGTCTGCGCTTTTGATGTTACGATTTCCTGTGCTACCAAAACCTTTGAGTCACAGGCATTGATTGATTCCGGAGCAGCAGGAAATTTTATTTCCAAATCGTTAGTAAATCAATGGTCTCTACCAGTGATCACCTTAAAAACACCCATTACTGTGACGGCTATCGATGGATCACGTCTCATCAATGGTCTCATCACCCAGAGTACGTCTCCAGTAACACTTCAGATTGGTGCCCTGCATCATGAAGAAATATCGTTTTTAATCCTTCCTGTTACGACAAGTCCGATTGTCTTAGGCCTTCCATGGCTTCAGTGTCACTCTCCCCAGATTGACTGGCGCACCCCTCAAGTTACGTCTTGGGGGCCTGAATGTCACCATCGTTGCCTTTCCCAAGTTATTCCTCTCAAAGTACAGCAATCTTCCATCTCATCTACCTCACCGGGACTCCCTCCTCAATATGCTTCATTTACTGATGTGTTTGATAAAGCTCAGTCTGAACGTCTTCCTCCTCATCGTTCTTGGGATTGTCCGATCGACCTTCTACCTGGCAAGACTCCCCCCAGGGGCCGGGCCTATCCACTTTCGTTACCTGAAACTCAAGCCACATCTGAGTACATACAGGAGAACCTCCAGCGTGGGTTTATTCGACCTTCCACCTCTCCCGCTGGAGCTGGGTTCTTCTTCGTCAAAAAGAAGGATGGATCATTACGCCCTTGCATAGATTTTCGTGGACTCAATGCCATTACTATCAAGAATCGGTACCCCATTCCGCTGATCACTGAGCTATTCGATCGCATCAAGGGAGCCCGTATTTTTACTAAGCTGGATCTTCGTGGTGCCTACAATTTAATCAGAATCCGTTCCGGTGACGAATGGAAGACAGCGTTTAACACCAGAGACGGGCATTACGAATATCTGGTAATGCCTTTCGGGCTGTGTAATGCCCCCGCTGTTTTTCAAGGCTTCATCAATGAGATCTTTCGGGACTTATTATATGTATGTGTCGTCGTCTATCTGGACGACATATTGATCTTTTCTCAGGACCTGCCTTCTCACCACCAACATGTGGCAGAGGTCCTCTCCAGGCTACGAAAAAATTCATTGTTCTGTAAATTAGAAAAATGTTCATTCGAATTGCCCCAGATTCCATTCTTGGGGTATATAGTTTCCGGAGTTGGCCTGAAGATGGATCCAGACAAGGTGAATGCTGTACTACATTGGCCCCAGCCAACTACTCTTCGTGCTATCCAGCGTTTTTTAGGTTTTGCCAATTACTATAGACGCTTCATTCAAGACTTTTCTTCCATTGCATCTCCTATTGTGGCCCTGACTCGGAAAGGGGCTAATCCTAAGCAATGGTCGCCTGAGGCTCTTCAAGCCTTTCAAACACTCAAAGAGTCCTTCTCTTCGGCTCCAATCCTTCGACAGCCTGATGTGACACTCCCCTTCTTTCTGGAAGTAGATGCCTCTAATGTGGGCTTGGGAGCCATTCTCTCCCAACGCTCTGAACAGCAAAAATTCCATCCTTGTGCCTTCTATTCTCGGGGTCTTCTGCCCGCAGAGAAGAATTATACTATCGGGGACAAGGAGTTACTGGCTATCAAAGCGGCATTAGAGGAATGGAGATACTTATTGGAAGGAGCTCGCCATCCGGTGACGATCTTCACGGATCATAAGAACTTGTCATATCTTCAGTCTGCCCAATGCTTGAACCCTCGTCAAGCAAGATGGTCTCTTTTCTTTTCCCGTTTTGAATTAATAATAACCTTCAAACCAGCTGCCAAGAACAAAAAAGCTGACGCTTTATCTAGAGCTTTTGTGACGTCCTCTGATATAGAAGAGGTTTCCAACCATACCATTCTAGACCCCAAATGTATCTCACTGGCTGCTTCATCCACCAAAACGCTACCATTTGGGAAGACCCTCGTGCCTCCTACTCTAAGGAGGAAAATCCTTTCGTGGTTCCATGCCTCTCGCTTTTCTGGACACGCCGGTGAACACAAGACCTTTGAGATTCTCTCTCGAAGTTACTGGTGGCCTTCAATGAGGAGAGACGTCAAAGAGTTCATTGCTTCCTGTGAATTATGTTCCCAATTCAAATCCTCCCGCAGAACTCCAGCAGGGTTGCTGCGACCACTACCCATTCCGTCCAAACCGTGGACCCATATTAGTATGGATTTCGTTACTGATTTACCACCTAGTAAGAATCATAACACTATTTGGGTGGTGGTGGACCGATTTTCGAAGATGGCTCATTTCGTCCCTCTGTCTGGTTTGCCTTCTTCGTCTATCCTGGCTGAACATTTCATTAAAGAGATCTTCCGCATCCATGGATGTCCGTCTGAGATTGTGTCAGATAGAGGAGTACAATTCGTTTCCAGATTCTGGCGAGCCCTTTGTAAAACCTTGGGCATACGAATAGCACTCTCATCGTCTTACCATCCGCAATCTAACGGACAAACTGAACGTGTCAATCAAGATCTTGAGACTTTTATAAGGATGTTCTCTTCAGCCAATCAAGACAACTGGGTAGAGTTGCTTCCTTGGGCTGAATTCGCCCATAACAACATGTACCATGAGTCATCATCCAAAACTCCATTTTTTGTGGTTTACGGTCCCCATCCGTCTTTTCCGGAATTTCCTGCCCTCCCGCCCACCCAAGTCCCTGCGGTGGAGACTGCTTGTCAGACCTTTAAAAATATCTGGTCTCAGGTCAAAACCTGTTTAAAGAAGACATCTATCAAATATAAATCTTTCGCAGATAAGAAGAGGCGGGCTATTCCACCACTAAAAATTGGAGATCGTGTCTGGTTATCTACTAAAAACATTCGTTTGAAGGTTCCATCTATGAAATTCGCCCCTCGTTTTATTGGTCCATATAGGATCATTCAAGTAATCAATCCAGTATGTGCGAAACTTCTTCTTCCTAAGAATCTTCGGATTTCTAATGCCTTCCATGTGTCTTTACTCAAACCTCTTATTATCAACGGTTTCTCAAATCCTCCCTCAGCTCCGCAGCCAGTTCAAGTTCATCAGGAGGAGGATTTTGAAATTACTGAGGTACTAGACGCAAAAATTTCGCAAGGAGTCCTCCGTTTCCTCGTTCATTGGAAGGGCTTTGGTCCTGAGGAGCGCTCTTGGATCAAAGCTGAAGATCTTAATGCTCCTGCCCTTTTGAAGAAGTTTTATTCCAAAAATCCGGACAAGCCCGGTTCCAGGCGTTCTGTGCCCACCTTTAAAAGGGGGGGTACTGTCACTCACCGGACCGTGAGTGCCTCTTCCCGGACATTTAGGAGCCGTGGCCGCCCTCCATCCTGAGGGTCTGCGCATGCGCAGCCCTTTCCTATACTTCGGTGTATGTTCCTTTGACTCAGTTGGCGGATCAGGCAACACTCCCTATGTTGAGCACCTGTGGTCAGCGCCACGTTGCCTGATCTTGGAGTCTCATTCCCTATGAGTCTCTGAAGGTGTTCTATGTTTCCTCGTGTATTCAGCGCTGCTGATTCCTGTGGTTTCCAAACCACTTCTACCTCTGTGGTTTCCAAACCACTTCTACTACTGTGGTTTCCATACCACTTCTACCATCAACTGTATCATCGTGACTGTTTGCTGATTCCTATCCGCTGCCTCCGTGCACTACAGTCTTCTATACCACTTCAACGCTATCTTATTCCATTGTGACTGTTTGCTGATTCCTATCCGCTGCCTCCGTGCACTACAGTCTTCTATACCACTTCAACACTATCTTATTCCATTGTGACTGTTTGCTGATTCCTATCCGCTGCCTCCGTGCACTACAGTCTTCTATACCACTTCAACGCTATCATATTCCATTGTGACTGTTTGCTGATTCCTACCCGCTGCCTCCGTGCACTACAGCCTTCTCTCCACATCCACTCACCTGTTCATTATCAAGTCTGTGAGCTGATTCCTATCCGCTGCCTCCGTGCACTACAGGCTCCAGCTTGTAACTCGTCTGTGTTCATCATCGTGACTGTTAGCTGATTCCTATCCGCTGCCTCCGTGCACTACAGTCTCCAGCTTGCAACTCGCCTGTGTTCACCATCGTGACTGTTAGCTGATTCCTATCCGCTGCCTCCGTGCACTACAGTCTCCAGCTTGCAACTCGCCTGTGTTCACCATCGTGACTGTTAGCTGATTCCTATCCGCTGCTCCTGTGCACCTCAGCCTCAACTCATCTCTCCCGTGTTTCCTCGAGACTGCTGCTATTATTACCATCTGCTTCTCTTCGTGATCAACAGCTCCTGGTCTACTCTGCTCTCCCGTGTTCCATCGCTATTGGTACCTGTTGGTTGCTACTGGTTACCTCCGTGTGTCCGCAGAGCCCGGCTGCTGCTGTCAGCGCTATCGTCCACCCGCTGCTGATCCGCTCTCCACGCCTTCCTGTGTCCTGCTGGTCTCTACCCTCCTGTCAGCATTGGATTCGTATTTCATCAGCTACTCCTCTGCTAGATCATCTCCATTCTCCTGGGTCCTCCATGAGTCCAGTTCCACGTTCTACTGATTCCTGTGGATTCGTGTCCCTGTTGGTCTACTTACCTGTGCGCTGCACCTACTAGACTCTTCCTCCCGGGACTTCTTATCCTGCCGGCCTCCTGCCGCTCAGGTATCGCTGCACTCCTATCTGACTGCCTACTTCTGAACCACGGTATGCATACTTCTCATTGACTGTGCTGGTGTATTGCATACCTTGCTGGACTGTGTTGGTTCTCCTCTGGAGTCTGCTATCCGCTGAGTCTATTGCCATCATTGACTGTGTTATCTCGTGCTGGATTACTTCAAGAGACTTTCTATATTTGCAGACCTGTTCAGTCATTTATATATATTGTGCATATTATTGTGGATTGTGTTTAAGGTGCCCGTGTACATCCTGTGTTGCAGTCTCGCCCCGTACACCTCCTCACATATATATTCAGTGGTACAACTTGCTGAAGGCAGACCACTGATCCCTGTTTCCTGTATCACCTGTTCCAGTATCCTCTCACATAGCAGTGGTACAACTTGCTATCGCAGACCACTGACTACCCGGATACCTCCACTTGGATTCCATTCCTTCACTCAGACAGCGGTACAACTTGCTCTCCGCAGACCGCTGACTCTCATCACCTCCTCGTTGCTGTTGGACATTCCTCCTCACTATAGCAGTGGTACAACTTGCTATCGCAGACCACTGACTACCTTCACGTGTCCTTGTCCATTCAGTTCCTCGTGTATTAATACCTCCATATTACCAGTTCTGCTAGTCATAGACTTTCCTGAGCATCTCATCATCTACCATTGCCTGTTCCGTGATCACCCTGCTACCAGAGTACTCTATTACCATCTACATTGCTCTGGTAAGCCTACCACCTGGTGATCCCTGGGTAAAGACTCCTAGTGCCCGTGACATAGAGTCAATGTGGGGAACAAAGGATAGGTGTGAGTCAAGGATTACACCTAGGCAGCAGGGATTTATGATCATGTTATCAACAGAGATAGAAATGTCAGGTATGCTCTTGTTGGTGGGTGGGAATATAATTAACTCTGTTTTAGAAACATTAAGTTTGAGTTGGCGAGAGGACATCCAAGAACAAATGGCAGAAAGACAGTCATTTACACGGGACAACACAGATGTCGAGAGATCAGGAGAGGATAGATTAACTTGGGTATCATCAGCATAGAGATGATACTGAAATCCAAAGGAACTTATCAGATCTCCAAGCGGTATAGATAGAGAATAGCAGAGGACCTAGCACTGAGCCTTGCGGTACTCCAACTGATAAAGGAAGCAGGGCAGAGGTGGCCCCAGAGAAATTAACAGTGAAAGAGCGATTAGAAAGGTAGGATGAGAACCAGGATAGAACAGTGTCTTGAAGCCCTAGGGATTGCAGCGTTTGTATGAGAAGAGAGTGGTCAACGGTGTCAAATGCCGCCGAGAGATCCAGGAGAATTAGGAGGGAATACTGGCGTTTAGTTTTAGCAGTGATCAGATCATTGACAACTTTAGTCAACACAGTCTCTGTGGAGTGTTAAGAACAAAAGCCAGACTGAAGAGAATCCAACAGGTTGTTTGTGGAAAGGAAGTGTGTGAGGCGTATTAAAGTAATTCTATCGTTTTAAAATAAGCATTGCCCAATCAATTGTATGTGTTTCCAAAGCACTTTGTTATTTATTTTAGCAGATGTAAATAGTCAACAATTCAATACATTATTATATTATGATAAAATACAGTACAGCACAACCAATACCAAAAGATAAATACATACCAATGCAATCGCATGCGCTCGCTGCGCACCCACGGGACCCGGTGGACAGTATATCTGTTAGAATACTGTGTCAGAGTTGACTGAGGCTGGTGGGGGATGCAGCTATTATATATACAGTCAGTGTTTCATTGTGAACAATAGAGATGACGTAGCTTGCTTCTATAGGTCCAGACGTTGGGTGGGTTCAGGGTAAACAGATTATAGGCTGATTCAATCTAAGGAATCCAAATGAGGGGGTCATCTCTCCAGGGGGTCTGCTCCTTTCATAGCCAGCATCATACAAAGGTTTATTCTCTAATATCAATAACTAAAGTATGCAATGTGCGATCTCTTTGCCGACTGCACCGGACAGCTGCTGATGAATAGGGCTTTAATATGACACCAGGCGTGGTACCTTTCCTATACCCTGAACCTTGAATATCACTGAAGTGTACATATAATCACTATATATATATATATATATATATATATATATATAGACTAATAATAAACCAAATACTATCTGCTCCTGAATTACAGTGTAACGGAACCAATATGAATATGAATTATATAAATAACTAAATGTTGTAATGCGAGTGTGTGCGTGCGTATTTTACCGTGCGAACGCACCACGCCACATGTTATGTGGCGTACGGATCGCATTTGCATGGCTAAACAATATTAAACCAATATACTTTCGTTCATCCAATTATACGACTTCAACAGGCGGGTGTAGGCAAGTCTCTCTAGAAGCTTGGAGGGCCACGGCAGCTGAGAGATGGGACGGTAATTTGAGAGAGAGTTTGGGTCGGAATCTTGTTTTTTTAGAATAGGAGTAATCACTGCATGCTTGTATATTGACGGAAAAATGCCAGTAGAGAGCGAGAGATTACAGATTTTAGTTAGAGGTGAGATGAGCACAGGAGACAGGGATCTACCAATTTGCGAGGGAATATGACCAAGAGGACAAGAGGTAGAGTAGGAGGATAAGAAGAGAGTAGAAATTTACGTGGCGTACAGATCGCATTTGCATGGCTAAACAATATTAAACCAATATACTTTCGTTCATCCAATTATACGGCTTCAACAGTCCACCCTTTGATAGTATAATAAACTATCACCTTAAAGATGTTATATGCAGGATCTCAGTACCACGTTTCATTGTTATGTAATACAAGTCCCCCTTGGTGTATGACCACGCTGTTTGTAGATATAAACAAGTTATCATAAGAGAGAGTCTTAATCCTCTAAACGATTTCTTCTTTTACTATAGACCGTACATTTCTGGAGCTTGGAGATAACCTTTTGTATGCCCTTCAAGGGTACAATAAAACACGTAATACATTATTTGGAAAGGTACAGAGTACAACAGATCATGTATCAGTTATACAAAATACTCTACTACAGTTCTTCAAGTTTAACAGGTTCATCTGTCCAACGCATGTCTTTAAGCTCATAATACATTTAAACACTTCATGTTCATTAATAGCATCATCCTATGTCTATCAATAATGTCATATACAATCTCCTTCAGCTTGCGTTAATATACACTTCTAATAATGTCATCAGTTCTTTTCATCAACACTTGTGGGCGGGCTATTGTCTGTTCGTTCTTCCCAGTCTCCCGATACTCAGATTTAACAGTGAGCGGCTTGCAAAGCATTGGGAGACTTCAGACTAAGGGACCTAGGTGTCCTACTTTTTCCCTTAGTGACCTCCCGCCTATAGTTCGGGTACCTCAAGAATATTTAGTGGAAAGAGAACTAATCCTACTTGATATAATCACTGAGGCACGTGTGAGCACGCCCAGCACTTTGTTTGGTCTAAAACCTTACCCTCCCAAGAATGATAATCATTCTCAAGGATGCCTTCTCAAGACCGGATATTACTGGACTGGCATCGCTGGGTGTATCTCTTTTTTAACTATGGGGTCACCGTACTTACGGACGTAATGCTACTCAGACATTAGCCCCTCACACTTTCTCCAAGCTCCGAGGTTTCCAAATTTTCCTTTACCCCTGAATTGAATAGAGTAATTGGCTGGACCGATTATGCTACTAACTTCTCCTTCCTCCCCAATACCTCATTATCATTACCTGAACCAGTCTCTGTTACCTGCTAATAATTAAAAAAATTAACCGTCCTGAGAAGAGAATGAAATGAGAGAACACAAAACAGGAAAAACTACAACTTCATGCTGGACAACAGTCTTAGCCTTTGGCTCAGATGCTACTAACTGCATTCGAGGCCTTCCAGAACAGACTCATGAGTGCCCTTGGACCCTTCTCTGAGTGTTGGCCCCTCTGCAGTGGGTGGAATGGGCACCAGTGTGTCTCTGCTACCCTTGAAGCCGTGATGCTGGTAGCCTACACCTGGTACCTGTCTGTCAAATAACCTGAGCCTAAGAAATTTCTGCTCCACAACTTATTCTCCCGATCCAACATCCTGACAGTTAGTGTGACCTTTCAGGAAACAGTGTTTTGGACGTTCTTGGTTGCTGTCTCACTATTTACCTTCTCTCAAGGTCTAACCTAGCCTCCCAGTTACAATCTCATCTCACGAGGGGTCAAGAACATTTCAAAAACCGACAGGTTAGGAGTCTGCTCAGGAGTGATCTTTTGGTAGCGGCAAAGGACTAGTGGCGAAGCTGTCAGTCACTTCAATCAAGTTCCAACTCTTATTCTATTCAATTCATTCTACCGAGTACCACTACTTGATGTTCACACTGGTTTATGGCTAATTGAAAGTATGTGATTTGTTACCACTACTCATACATTATACATCTATTATCACTAACATGAATACCCCTATCATCTATTATAACTCTAGGACTATCACATTGAATAACAAAAGTTTTGAGTATGACACAGTAATACATTAGACACATTTCAATACACCTTTACCCAGACATTTTTCATTGGTACACCTGTGTATACTTGAGGATCCTGCATGGTGGTAATTGGATGACGTGTATTTGTTTTACCTGGAGGGAAACCCATCAGCAGGAGGGATATGGGATGACTCTATTGGTCTACCTTTCCAGAGTCCGCCAGACTCCTCACCACATCTCTTCAACTTCCAGACAGTTTATTCCTCAGGTAACACAAATCTTTATATATTAACCAATATGTGTATGCGTGCATGTGTGTGTGTGTGTGTTCACATTTTAAAACGAAAACAATACAACGAAAAACAAAACAAAACATAAATTTGTTAGCTGTCACATAAAACCCTGCTGTCTATTTGACAGCTATGTTCGCCCTGGTGTGACAGCCATGTATGGTCGTGTGTGTTAGTGTGGACCTTACTAGCAGCTACTTCAGTTGGCAACTGTGTCACTGTATAAAGTCCTCTATGTAGTGTCCTAATCATGTGCTGGTATTGCTATAAAACGATTTCTCAGTCACCTCAACATCGCCCCCTAGACTAGAAAAATGCTGAAGACCAATGTATATCAATCGATTTTCCCTCTGCCAACTCACATGTCATTCTCAGTACCTCACATTCAGCTACTTGACTAAGTGGGAGAGGCAAAGGGGTCTATTTCTATAACACTTTCTTCAAATACAACAGTATCCAGTACATGTCTGTCTAACAGTGAAAAAATATAAAACATGAAAATTCTACATTTTCTAGGGTTTCACATTATGTCGTATCTTGTGGTAAAAATCCTACTCCAATGTTCTATACAGAGATGCATATCTGTATGCCTAACCTCCAGCAATCTCCTATCCACCCTTTGTGCCTCCATATAAAGGCACATTTTTGTATAGGAGGCACGAATCATAAAAACAAAACAGATATGCAATCTATAAAAGATGAATCGTATTTCCACAACAGAACCTTTCTACCTAAAATCAGCAGTTTCTATACACATGAAAACAAACCCCTGACTGTTTCTGTAACTCATGTCAATCTAGTGTGTGTATCTCTGAATTTGTCTTATGTAAAAAAAATAAAAATATGTTTTAGCCCCATTGTTGAGGCTGTGTCTGATTTTATCTCTACCAGAGCAGAGAGAGAGAGAGAGAGAGAGGGAGAGAGAGAGAGAGAGAGAGAGAGATACTAGCGTTTGTGTAAAGAATGAGAAATAGGAAAGCAATGAATGATGGGAATAGAAAGATTTGAATACAAACATACATGCAGAAAGGGAGATTTTTACAACAAAATGACAGCTGGATTGGACTCTGACTCTATGGGGAAATGGCTGTATTCCTTTAACTATGATCCCTCCCAAGAATGACTAGGGGGTCTTAACTGTGCAATCCAGTGTCGTCCGTCATTTGTTCATTAAGAACTCAGTATCTCATTGACTACATACCTTTTCAACGGACTTTCCTAACTTATAATAGAGAAATGTAACAATTAACTGTTGATGACTCATCTGAGATACATAAACGATATTTTGGAGCAAGTATGTATATAATTCATTGTTGGATAATGATTCTCAGTCAAACAAATTATCATGAGACACTGCAGCCTAAAACAAAGAGTGTTCCATTTGTCTATTGTTAATTAGTCTTTCAAGAGTAATTCTTCTATTTCTCTATCTCACCCCTCTAATCACTAAGTCTATACTCCTTTTTTGTCCCCTTTATCTGTGAGAAGAAAAACAAGATAGTTATCTTAAAACAGCAAACAAAACAAACATTTCCATTCTTTACCATCGGCCAGCGATTAGGAAAACAAGCATTTGACAACATAAAACAAACAAAATCAACAAAGATTACTTTTTAATTCCTTTTTCTGCACACTAATACTTACCACAGTTTAAACCCCACCTGGTTGTAGGACCACAGGTCTGACCTAACCTCCAGGGTTGGCTATGGTTTTCCCCCAAGGCATTGGCTGCTATGAGGTGCACAGGAAACTGTTGAAAAGTCTCTGAGACTTGTGTGCGCCGTCTCTGTGGGTGTCTGTGTGATTCCCCCTTAGATGGGCCAAGTCTCTTTGCTTCCGCTCATGTCATTGTACAGTCCTTTGCTTGGTGTCCCATTTTAGTGCATCTAAAACACTTCCTCAACTCATGTTTTTTCTTTTCCTTAAACCAGGTGTTATTATACTGTGGTTGTGTGTGCCGTCCCTCTAGTGCTTGGATACTCACCATCATTACCCTATCACTTAGTGTCTCTTTCTGTTCATTTTTATCATGTCCTATAGCTGACTTCCTGAGAACACTTACAGTACTTCCTCTCCAGTATGGTAATGAAGTTTGCACCCTTCTTTTCAAGTTTTCCCTGAGGCCATCCATTAGAACTTTAACAGCAACCTCTCTGTAATATACATTATCTTTTATGTCTGATACCCCAGTATATTTGGCCATCTCTATCAGAGCCCTGCAAAAATAGTCTGTTGCATTTTCACTATCCTCTTGCCTGATAGTAAAAACTTTACTTCAGTCCACTATCACTGGAAAATATATGGTAAACCGTTTGATTATTTGTCTAATATTGTCCTGATTATCATCCTCGGTTAAGGATTCATCCTCCTCCAACATACAATCCTTAATGAACTTTTGTATATCAGTATTGAGAGGAAGACAGGTCTTCAATAATACTCGCCAATCGTTATTCGTTGGCTCATACATATTACCATAATATCTAATAAACTGCTGACATTTGGTCAAATCTTTCCTAGGATCAGGGAAATCAGACAAAATTGAAAATGTTTCAGACCTAGTGCATGTGTCATGCTTTGCTACATGTTTTAAGGGAACGTCACCATCTCTGTCCGCTTTCCCATTGGGAACTGTTGTGGTGCAGACAGGATGTAAGTCTACCAAATGACTATGTTCTGAACTAGTTGCTGAAATTGCTGCTGCAGTACAATGGATGTCTCCCCCTGTGTTAACCTTTACATTATTCTCACCACTTTCAGCCGCTGCCCCTGCTGGTGGGACCCTCCCTCTTCTTTGTCCTGAAACATTACTTTTAACATTACTTAAAACAACATACAAGTTACTAGTTACAGTTTTTACATTTTTGGTATTGGCTGTACTTCCCGCCCCGACCGAATTTGTCATGGGCGTGTTTGCGCTCAGTTCGCCACGCTTAGCAACGCACACTTCCGGAATGCTTGTTTCCGGTACGCTTACTTCCGCTGAACATGCGTTTTTCGCTACACTCACTTCCGCTGTGCATTCGCTGCTCTGCCACGTGTTACCTTCCATTTGCCACGATTTTAAACAATGATTATGTGCATTTCTCACTTTCGTTGACTTAATCAACCGTACTTTATCTTTTACGGTATTTAGTACCTCTGCATTAAAACTCCCTATTGTTGGAAAAGGCCTATCACAATCTTTGGTCATTTCGACCCACGTGTCACAATACACAGTTGCGTATGCACCATATTTATTACACATTAGAAATCTCGCTGACTCAATAAGGCCTTCTTTAGGCAGTACATTGGCCATCTCTAGCGTATGCTTAGCACCCATGTTAAACAATACCTTCAGCACGTAACACAGACACACCGCAATGCTCTGTTCTTTCCGGCCAACAGTACTCATATGTGGAACACAGACACACCGCAATGCTCTGTTCCCTCCACCAAATAATACTCTTGTTGTTTGTGGAACACAGATATACCGCAAAACTCTGTTCCTTCCAGCAAACAATTTCAACTATGTTGCTACAATCACCGCTAGAGATCTCTAATGCCCTTGTGAACGTATTTCCAGATAGCCGCGTCCACTCGCTTTATCTTGTTCCGAACAAGAATTCCCTAACACAGAAATATCACTGTGGGCCCCAAGGGCTATCAGCTCCTCGATACCCTGGATCACCACAAAATCTGCTGAGTTTATTATCGCTGGGAGCACAAGTTGATAAAATCAACCTGCCTTTCCAGTATAATTCCTCCTAGCTGCTTCACCTATTCGCACTGATGGTTGTCTTGCGGTTAGATCGCACAGCCTACCAATACTAATTATTAGCAAACCTTGCGATCTATTGGTAGCACTTTGCGAAAACCCGGTTTTCGCATTCGGTATACCTGCCCTGTATACCGTCCTTCAGTTGGGCAATCCGCCTCGTCAGACAGCAACTGAGCACCATGAATAATAAACAGTGTATCTACATTACAAAATCACACACTATACACCCTTTCTGCGCAGAAAATTAAAAGTTCCCAACAATAGTAATAATGTCTCAGAGGCTTTCACAAGTAATTATACTATGCATATAATAACTATCAAAACGATTGTTCAACCACGTGGCAAATCTACCGGAAGTTCGCGTACGCACAGCAGGAAATACACATACGCTCAGCAATGCAATACACTTTAAAACATAAAACGACAATAAAAAGAAACATTTTTCTTTCTTGTCCCTAGATTCTAATTAGCGTTTCTTCAGTCTATGCAACAACGTACATTCGGTTTCGCAACACACAGTGAACCACAGGTCTTAAACACATTGCGTTCTTTCCTGTTATGCGACGCGTCCGTCAATCCACCCTTTGATGAGGAACCGAATACCGTGAGCGTTGCATACCTGCCGATAACGTAACTCCTAAACTCACGAGCCCCCAATTATTAAAGTAATTCTATCGTTTTAAAATAAGCATTGCCCAATCAATTGTATGTGTTTCCAAAGCACTTTGTTATTTATTTTAGCAGATGTAAATAGTCAACAATTCAATACATTATTATATTATGATAAAGTACAGTACAGCACAGCCAATACCAAAAGATAAATACATACCAATGCAATCGCATGCGCTCACTGCGCACCCACGGGACCCGGTGGACAGTATATCTGTTAGAATACTGTGTCAGAGTTGACTGAGGCTTGTGGGGGATGCAGCTATTATATATACAGTCAGTGTTTCATTGTGAACAATAGAGATGACGTAGCTTGCTTCTATAGGTTCAGACGTTGGGTGGGTTCAGGGTAAACAGATTATAGGCTGATTCAATCTAAGGAATCCAAAGGAGGGGGTCGTCTCTCCAGGGGGTCTGCTCCTTTCATAGCCAGCATCATACAAAGGTTTATTCTCTAATATCAATAACTAAAGTATGCAATGTGCGATCTCTTCGCCGACTGCACCGGACAGCTGCTGATGAATAGGGCTTTAATATGACACCAGGCATGGTACCTTTCCTATACCCTGAACCTTGAATATCACTGAAGTGTACATATAATCACTATATATATATATATATATATATATATATATATATATATATAGACTAATAATAAACCAAATACTATCTGCTCCTGAATTACAGTTTAACGGAACCAATATGAATATGAATTATATAAATAACTAAATGTTGTAATGCGAGTGTGTGCGTGCGTATTTTACCGTGCGAACGCACCACGCCACATGTTACGTGGCGTACGGATCGCATTTGCATGGCTAAACAATATTAAACCAATATACTTTCGTTCATCCAATTATACGACTTCAACAGGCGGGTGTAGGCAAGTCTCTCTAGAAGCTTGGAGGGCCACGGCAGCTGAGAGATGGGACGGTAATTTAAGAGAGAGTTTGGGTCGGAATCTTGTTTTTTTAGAATAGGAGTAATCACTGCATGCTTGTATATTGACGGAAAAATGCCAGTAGAGAGCGAGAGATTACAGATTTTAGTTAGAGGTGAGATGAGCACAGGAGACAGGGATCTACCAATTTGCGAGGGAATATGATCAAGAGGACAAGAGGTAGAGTAGGAGGATAAGAAGAGAGTAGAAATTTCCTCTTCATTTGTGGGGTCAAATGAAGAGAGGGTGTCAGAGGTTGGAGGGAAGGAATTGAGGAAAATTGCTTGTCGAGGAGAAGGGCACCAATTCTAGTCTGATCTTATCAATCTTGTCCTTGAAATAGGAAGCAAGATCCTGGGCACTGATAGTAGACAGAGGGTTTGGGGTGGGAGGATTGAGAAGAGCTTTAAATTTCTTAAAAAGGTGTTTGAGGTTAGATGCCTGAGCATAGATAAGAGATTGTAAGTACGTTTGCTTTGCAGTGTCCAGAGCATTGCGATAGGAGCGGTAGATAGAAGTATATGTGAAGAAGTCATTAGAGGTGCGAGTTTTACACCAGTGGTGTTCTGATTTACGGGAAAGTTTTTGAAGATTTCGAAGTCGACGTGTAGTATGTAGTGTCGCTGGAGCCACTTAATCAATGGCTGTTGCTAAGGTTTGGTGAAAATGAGGTACTGCCATCTCAGGGGAGGAGAATGTACAGATAGGAGAGAGAAGGTGTTGGAGAGTGGTGGAAAATTGTTGAATATTAATAGAATTAAGATTTCTGCGGGTATGAGGTGGCTTGGTAGAGTTAGACAGTAGAGAGGTTAGAGCAGTGGGGGTGAGCGTGTAGCTGATAAGGTGATGATCCGAGAGGGGGAAGGGTGTGTTAAGAAAGTTAGAAAGTGAGCATAGTCTAGTGAAAATAAGATCAAGGCAATGGCCATCCTGATGAGTAGGTGATTCAATCCATTGCGAGAAGTCAAGTGAGGAGGTTAGAGAGAGTAGTTTGGAAGCAGCTTTGGAAGGTGGGTTATCAATGGGGATGTTGAAATCACCCAGGATAAGGGTGGGGATGTCTGAAGATAAGAAGTGAGGGAGCCATGCAGAGAAATCCTCAATAAATTGTTGGTGTGCTCCAGGGGGACGATAGATCACCGCAACACCTAGAGAGAATGGATTAAAAATGCGAATAGCATGTACTTCAAAAGATGTGAACGTGAGTGATGGGACATTTGGTAGAACTGTGAACTCCTATCTTTTAATACTGGAATGTGCAAAGCCTTTCAATACACATACATCAGACTTTCTGTCTTCAAACTTTACAATTTAATAGCTAAATTTATGAATGGATTCATTTGATATAACATATCTACACTGCAGTTATGATTTTAAGCCTTATCCACCACAATTATGTAATGGGTTAACCCTTTTAAATAACCGTAAGTTCTCCCTGTCTCTCCATAGCGTATCGTTGCTAGGCTACGTAGATGCCGATTAACGCTTCCTGACGTCGGTCAGATCAGCTGCCGACCCCACATCCACCAATGAATCTACAGCTGCCTGTATTTAAACCTGACTCTAGCACCACTAGGGTGCCAGAGTATCTAGTTTACCAGGCTCCAGCACTGTTATCCTGCAAACTTGTCTATTTGTATTCCTGATCCCTGCACTGCCTGAACACTCTTTTGTAGTCTCCCCTGGACCCATCCTGATTTTCCGGTTTGATCTTTGGTCTCCTGACTATCCGTTTGCATTATCCTTCGGTATCTGTTTCTGCCCGCTCGGTTTTGACCCTAGTTGTACGACTCAAATTATTCACCCCACCTTGCTGGTAGCTACCTGGGAGGCCCACAACCTGCATGTCTCAGCAGCTAAACCCAAATTTCCTGGTGAAGACCTGAGGTGTGGTTAGACTCCGGGCCTCCCAACGTGGCTGCGCCAATACTGACAGGAAAGGCCATCAGAGCAACCCAGCTTGTAACAGTATAATCTGGCCATGGCCTCTGGCCATCAGGTCAAGGTGAACGCTCTGCCCGGATTTGCTGCTCCACTTGGCTCAGAAGGTTGAACAACACGATGCCAAGCAGGCCAGGCTCATTCCATGCATTCAAAGTATTGCCTGTCTTCTGGATTCTCCTCAGGCCTCCTTACCAGCAGTTCAACCGGCTGTCGTCACTTCTTCTGGAGTCAGTCCTCCTATTTCGGCTCCGGTGTCTGTCGCATCATCCTCCTTGCAGCTGCCGACACCAGAGAATATTGATTGGGACCCTAAGAGTTGTCGAGGATTTCTGAACCAATATTCCATTCACTTTTAATGTAACTCCGGAGCCTTTTCTTCTGAACATTCCAAGTTGGCCTTCATTATTTCTCTTCTCTCAGGACACGCCCTGGCATGGGCCTCACCCTTGTGAAACGGGATGATCCCCTCCTTCTGAACGTCCCTGCTTTTATAACAGATTTCTGGAAAATATTTGATGAACCTGGTCGGGTTTCTTCTGTAGCCTCTAGCCTCCTTTCCCTACACCAAGGTTCCCAGACTGTAGGTCAATTTGCGGTCCAATTTCGCACCCTGGCTTCCGATCTTAAGTGGAACGATGAAGCATTTCTGGCAAGGCCTTTTAGATCGCATCAAAAATGAACTGGTTTTCCGTGAAATTCCAGCAGATCTTGATTCCCTCATTCCCTATGTAATACGGTAGATCTTCGTTTCCGGGAACGTACTCAAGAGAGATCCTCTGCAAAATGCTTTGTTCTTCGCCTTGCTCGTCGGTTTAGGAACTCCAACCCAGCTCCTCTGGATGAGACCATGCAGATAGGGTGTTCCCACTTGTCCCCTGAAGAGAGAGAGAGAGAAGACTAAGACAGAATCTTTGTCTCTACTGTGGAGAGTCTTGTCATCTACTTGTTTCCTGTCCTAAACAGCCAGGAAATGCTCACTCCTAGTCGGTGACAGGGAGGCCGTTCTAGGAGTCAGACTATCCACTCCCTATTCCACCTCTAAACCACACTTTTTGATGACCATCTCACTGGTCACTCCTAGTGGCCCCCTAGTGACCTCTGGATTCCAGCGCCTCTGGAAATATCATCTCTGCCACCTTGGCATCGCAACTCCAAATCTCAATCCGAGACTTGCCTCAGCCAATATTCTTCACTGCTGTGGATGTGAATTGTGTGGCAAACGGTTCCATTTCCAAGGTTACCTCCCCAGTTTGGCTGACGTAGAGGTTTTGCATTTAGAATGGATTGAATTTCTGGTTCTACATCAGTCCATAAATTCTGTCATTCTGGGTCTCCCATGGCTCAGACTACATGCACCCCAATTCGATTGGAGTTCAGCACAGGTCACTTCCTGGGGTCTTCAATGTTTCAAGAAATGTCTGCTTCCAGTTAAACCCAGAGGACAGAACATTTCTCCCACATCTTATTGTATGCTCTCTCCTCACCTGGAGCTCCCTATTCTTCCTTTCAAGATGTCTTCTCCAAAGCAGCCTCGGAGATCCTTCCATCGCATCAACCGTGGGACTGCCCAATTGACTTGCAACTTGGTAAGTTCATCCCCAGGGGCAGGATCTATCCTCTTTCCCGTCCGGAGGATCTGGCTATGTCTCAGTACATCTGGATACATCTGGATTTACAGCGTGGATTCATCAGAAAATCCTCTTCTCCGGCTGGTGCAGGATTTTTCTTCGTTAAGATAGAAGATGGAACCCTGTGCCCCTGCATCGATTATTGGCAGTTAAACTCCATTACTGTAAAGAACAGGTATCCTCAGCCCCTCATTTCCGAGCTATTTGATCGAATCAGGGGTTTGAGGATCTTCTCTAAACTTGACCTTCGAGGCACCTACAATTTAATCCGGATTCGCAAGGGGGATGAATGAAAGACTGACTTTAGTACTCATGATGACCACTATGAATATCTCGTAATGCCCTTTGGGCTTTGCAACGCTCCAGCTGTGTTCCAGTCGTTTGTTAACAAAATCTTCCAAGACCTTCTTTACAAGTCCGTGGTGGTATATCTGAATGATATATTGATTTTTTCCAACCGATCTTGTCTCTCACCATTCTCATGTAAGAGAAGTTCTGTTCCGCTTGCGCCAAAACAATCTGTTTTGTGAGCTTGAAAAAATTATTTTTGAGGTATCTCAAATTCTTTTTCTGGGGTACACAGTCTCTGGCACAGGGTTGCAGATATATCCGGAGAAGGTTTCTGCTATCACCAATTGGCCTCAACCTCTGAGTCTAAAGGCTGTTCAAAGTTTTATTGGTTTCACCAATTATAATAGACAATTCACCAATCAGTTCTCCACACTCATTGCTCCCATCACAAACCACACCAGAAGATCAGCGAATCCCAAGGTATAGTCCCCAGAGGCCATTTCCGCATTTACTTCCTTGAAAGAGGCCTTTTTGTCTGCACCTGTCCTCACCCAATCGGAACAAGGGAAACCATTTTTCTTAGAGGTAGATGCCTCCTCAGTCGGGGTCTGAGCTGTTCTTTCCCAAGAATCTTCCTCTGTTATCCTTCATCCTTGTGGATTTTCTTTAAAAAGTTCTCCTCCTTTGAACACAAGGAGCTCTGGTTATCGTCTTCACGGACCACAAAAATTTAATTAATTTCCGAGACGCTCGCTGCCTAAACCCCTGTCAGGCAAGATGGTCTTCTTTCTTTGCTCGCTAAAACCTGAAACTTACCTTTTGCTCTTGTTCCAAGAATTCTTCATCGGATGCTCTTTCTCGGTCATTTGATGAAGCCGATGTGGCACCTTTAGCTGAACCTCCTCACATTCTCAAACCTTCCAGCATAATTGCTCTAACCAGTGCCAGGACTCCTCCAGTTGGATGTTCCTATCTTGAACCTCATCTTCGTCTCAAAGCCCTCCACTGGGCCCATTCTACTAAATTTGCTGGTCACCCTGGGTTCAAAAAATCCTTATCTCTCTTAAAAAGTCTTTATAGACTTTTGTGATATATGTGCTCAAAACAAGATTCCTAGGCTCCCTTCCTCTGGGTTGCTCCCGCCTTTACCAGTTCCTGAACGTCCTTGGGCATGCCTCTCCATGGACTTCATTACCGATTTGCCCCCCAGTAAGGGGTTTCAATACTATTTGGGTAATTGTTAACAGGTTTTCTAAGATGGCCCATTTCATACCATTAAAGGGCTTTCCATCTGTTCCTAAAATAGCTCAAGTCTTTATAGGAGCTATATCTTTAGCACCTGTTAAAGTGCAGTTGTAAAAAATGCTGATGATGAAGATGATGGCCAGCACTTGTTAACCACTTCTGAATGGCTGATTGCAAACTCACTTCTGAAGCTTATAGATGGTTTGTTCATTGATCTTTTATATATCATAGGATTTTCTGTGCACATTTAAAACAAAAATGTTTTTACTATTTTCATTTTTATATGAGAAGGACTTTTATATTTGCTGTATTATATCAAGCCTAAAAGCGAATGTGTTTTCTACTATTGAAACAAATGTTAACAAACCTTTCTTTTACTTATGATCTAATTGTGCTTATGCGTATATGGGTGTATATATCTCTGACATAAGCCTGATGCAAACCTGACGTTTATACTACAGATGCATAGCTGAATGCCAACAACACAACATATGAATGTGCTAATGTTTTGGGATGCAAACATGAAAATTATGAGTGTAGTTGCAGTCTATCCTGGCTTGTGCCAAGAAGCCTTTGTTGGAGAGTACATTAAACTGTAATTGATGGATTGGATATCTTATATATTCTTTAAGTTTAGCTGTAATGGTACAATTCTTTCAAAATATCCCAAAAAATGTCTAGTGTCTTTGAAATCATATCAGTAGGGTTGCTTTTTAATTTCTTATGAGTATCTGAATCATTCAGTTGTCTCATGAACTTATCAGCAGATTTCTATGACAATTTCGTTATTCGTTCTGAAAGTTTTTAAAGACAATCTCTCTTCATTATTCAAATTTAATTTATATTTATTTCTTCTTAACTTTATCTTCTGCAAATCTTCTTTCACCTTTTTTTTTAACTGTTTCCATTATAGAACACTTACAGTGAATCAGAAGGAAAGTTGATTTTTTTTACTAAATGACGTTGATCTGCTCTATTAACAATTATATATTTTTTTTATTTTTGAAAAATTTCTTCAGACTGATCTTGCTAATGAACTTATAATAAAATAAATTTATTTTTTCTTTTTCAACATATTCCTTTGCTACCCTCTAGCATCCATGAACATTTGGCACCCATGACCCTGTCTCCGGTTCACTGGTTGTCCTTCCTTAAACCACTTTTGATAGTGTTATGATCCAATGATTATTGTAGGACCCTTGGGGGCTGCATGGTTTAGTGCCATGTACAGGGAGGTGCAGAGTCTAATGGAGCAGAATTTGCTCACCAGTGATCCCCGATAGGAAGTTTGGACTTTGCAGCTTCTGCCCTGCAAGTCGTGGTTCTCCAAGTAGGTACAAAGCGAGACTCAGTGAACAGTGCTGGATGGAAGAGGATGCTAGGGAAAGTGTAATGGTCTGGAGTACACTGAGGTCCAGATAGGCTAGGAAGCAAGGTGACTTGATCAGCACAGGTGTAATGATCTGTGGGCAGGAATATATGAAGGTCCAGGTAAGCTAGGAGGCAAGTAGCTGGATCAGCAAAGGTATAATGGTCTGTGAGCAGGAGTGAACGGAGGTACAGGTATGCTAGGAAGCAAGGTGGATCAGCAGAAATGTAATAGTGTGTGGGCAGTAGTACATGAAGGTCCAGGTATACTAGGAGTAAGCGAAGATGTAACAGTCTGCAGTTAAGTATCACAGGAGCCAGGAAAAGCCACATCCACACAGATCAAAAATGGCGGCTGTCTGAAGCAGCTGCAGCATTTGAACGCCGAGGGACCTCAGGTAAGTGCACAGGGCCTTGACTGAGCGATCGGTGGGTCTGGTATGTGATAGGTAGGTGCGTAATACCAGGAACACCCCACAAGGTCTGCCATTTTCTTTCTTTCCCACTTTAATCTTTTTGTTTTTTTCACTTTTCCTTCCTTGTTTTTCCAGCATTTGCTCTATCCTTCTCTATATTGTCTCCTTCATTATCTTTCCTGTTTCAAATAAATGTACCATACCACCTCTCCACCACATTATTGAGGTTTCAGTGTTCCACTCCCACCTCTGCTGCATATCTGCTTGTCCACTCATATGCTATGCTGACATATGAGTTTGCTCCCTGCAAGCCTCATCCACCCTGTCACCATCCATCAGCAGCAAGTGCTAGCCACTCCTAACTCCCATGCCTCCCTGATTAGCATGGTGTGTTAGCACTGCGGCTCCCTTCCCCCATGTTATTTTCCAGCATGTGGCTCAAGCTCCCCTTTCCTGTCACCCTCTCCCCTTCCTTGACTGCCATTTTGCCATTGCTAGTGGCATTCTGATCCATTCCTGCTCCTTCGGGCAGTTCTGTCTTCTAGATTTCCCTTCTCCAAATTGTCAAAAGCATTTCCTTTTTTCCCTTTGTCGCATACTTCATGTGGCTCCCTGCTTGTTCCATAACAGCTGCCCATTTATTCACCCTCGCAACAACTCACTATTAAATCTGCTCCAGTCCTGCCCTCCCAGCTACTCCTTGCCCCCATGTTACTGCACTGATGTGCCCCTGCCCCAGTCACCCTTCCCACTCACAGCTCATATGTGCCCCAGCCCCAGTTGAGGTTTCCATGTCACAGCCCCTATGTGTCCAAGTTGCCTCTCCAAGCCATAATCGTATTGTCCTTGTCCCAATTGCCGCCATGTCACAACATGTGTGCCTGTGCTCCATTCAAAAGCCCATGGGTCCCTGCTTCCACTGCCCCCTCCAAGTCACAACACATGTGTGCCCATGCCCCTGTTGCCCTCTCCCTGTCACAGCTCACTTTACACATGACCCAGTTGCCTCCTCCATGTCACAGCCCCTGAGTGTCCCTGCCAAGTTTTCCCCTCCCTGTCATTATACAATGTACCCATGCCCTATTTCTCTCCCTATGTCACAGTTATGTCCATACAATTATGTGTCCCATTTGTCACCCTCTGCCCCACACCCATGTTAGCTCATATGCTTCCATGCGCCTTTTGCTTCTCCTTGCCATCTCTGCACCCCCCACCCATGTCTCAGCCCATTTGTACCCATAACTCAGTTGCTTCCTCTGGGCCATGTTCCACCCACCAGCCCCGCTCCCGAATGCTATCCCCGGCCACGGGGATAGCATAGTAATGAACTAGTACATTAGTTAGAACCATAACACTTGTTAACTCCCGTATCTAGTTTGGTTAGCCTACATCCACCCAGACAGCACAGCGGGATAGCTCTTTTAATCTATATGCAGCATTCACTATTTTATACACTTGCATACAATTTATTATTAGTGTGCTAGTGCTGGATGAACCCAAATAATACTATTTACATTGTTACCGAACAGGTCTGGACAACCTGTATGATCTTCAGCAGCTTCTTCATTCTGAGTTACCTATGCATTTCTGTGCGCACTGACATACAGTGTGTTTCATATGTACATGATACTCTGTCTCTGCTCCTGGGATTGACCTGCTCTGGCTTAGTTTATGAGTCTTGTCTCGCCTCCCCAGGGTATTTTAAATGTAGTTTCTGTGATGTCTCAGTCTCCTTTGGTGATTTGAGTGGGGTTTCTGGTGTGAGAAGCATGGTTTTCTTTATTTCCATGTTGAGCAAGCAAATAGTTCTCCAGGCGGCAGGTTGGAGGGGCTGTACGAAATCTTCCAGTTGTCATTAGAGGGAGTGAGCATTTCTGTAATCTGTTTTGGATTGATTAGGTGTTAGAAATGCATTGGGCTCTAATGGGCTCTTATCCCTTTCATTTCATCATAGTTATGGGTGGATAGTGAGTGTTTATCTGTACGTTTTCCTTTGAGACCGAATGCTTATCTGCATACACTTTTCTTCTGGATGGTTTGAGTGTTGATCCTGGTTGTTTGGAATACTAAATGTTGGAGCAGAAGTTAATGCAATAGATCTTCTGATGAGCTTCTTCTGGGAAGGTATAGCAAATGTTAAACCTATGGGGCATCTAGCAGTTTAAAGACTTCAGTGAAACAGTTTGATACATGCTATCAGCAATGTAAAAAATAAAATCAATAATGACAAGGGGTGATTTAATGATTATGCTAACTATACGTTATGCTGCATTATCTTGTTGTCCATTGGGTCATCTCATATGCCTGCGTGAACAGGTTATTGCCCAATTATAAATGGTTTAATTTTTTCCATTTTCTCATATTTATAATAGGATTTTTGGTTAATTCACTTTCTGAGATTGCTTGTCTTGTATATATATATGTTTTTAATTTTAAACATTACCGTACTTAATTCAGCAGCTATTCACAGTTTCTTAGTGCAAGGCTACCATTTGTCCACCAACTATGAATTTCAGGGAATCACCACAGAAATTTCGTACATAACCGCATTCCACTGCCCTACATGGTATAATTTTAGTTGTCATGAACAGCATTGTGGCACATGCTGAATGGAATACCATGGACATTGTAAATTAGCCTATGTTGATTCACCATGTAGGGTGTATTAGCATGTTGCTAAAAGGTTTTGAAGAAGGTTGGGCCGGAGTTAGGCGAGCTGCGGAGGAACATGGTGGCTTTGGGTATGCATATTTGGCTTCATCTAATAGTGGGTAGAAATTAATTGGCATTGATATTTAAATAATGGTCTTCTCTGGCTAATGCTTAGGTATGGTGATCCTTTTATTATAGTTCCGTTAAGAAAACAGTCTTTAAAGGGCATTAATGGGAGTTAGGTCTTAACAGTGGTGCTTATTCTTTCAGGATGAGCACTGTACCAGCAGCTGCTGGGTTTGCTTTGTTATGCCACAACAATTGCAGAGCTGGAAAGGTGGAATTTCACCTATTATAACATTCAGTGCCGTAACTAGACATTTTAGTGCCCTGGGCAAGACAGGGCACCGGCGCCCCCCATCTAAGTGGGAGTGGCATTTGACAAGTGGGTGTGGCCAACATAATGTGTGGGTGTGGCTAGCACTTTACTGAAAGAATTATAATATATATATATATATATATATATACACACACACACACACATATATACACACAGTGGAGAGACGTTCAATAGTTGTGAAGAAGGCTTCAGGGCACCCAAGAATGTCCAGCAAGCACCAGGGCCATCTCCTAAAGTTGATTCAGCTGTGGGATTGGGGCACCACCAGTGCAGAGCTTGCTCAGGAATGGCAGCAGGCAGGTGTGAGTGCACCTGCACGCACAGTGAGGCAAAGACTTTTAGTAGGATGGCTTGGTGTCAAGAAGGCCAGCAAAGAAGTCACTTTTCTCCAGGAAAAACAGGGGCAGACTGATATTCTGCAAAAGGTACAGGGATTGAATTGCTGAGGACTGGGGTAAAGTCATTTTCTCTGATAAATTCCCTTTCAGATTGTTTGGGGCACTTGGAAAAACGCTTGTCCAGAGAAGGAAAGGTGAGCGCTACTATCAGTCCTGTGTCATGCCAACAGCAAAGCATCCTGAGACCATTCTTGTGTGGGGTTGTTTCACAGCCAAGGGAGTGAGCTCACTCACAATTTTGCCTAAGAACACAGCCATGAATAAAGAATGGTACCAAAACATCCTCCAAGAGCAACTTCTCCCAATCATCCAAGAACAATTTGGTGATGAACAATGCCTTTTCCAGCATGATGGAGCACCTTGCCATAAGGCAAAAGTGATAACTACAAAAGTGGAAACTGCTCAAATCAATTTATAGGCCATAACAGGTGCTTGAAAGGGTGGGGTTATCCTGCAAGGAACATACACACAACATTTTTTCCCCCAGTTAGTGATAACTAAGTGGCTCCGAGATCAAAACATCAACATTTTGGGTCAATGGCCAGGAAACTCCCCAGACATTTATCCCATTGTGAACTTATGGTCAATCCTCAAGAGGCGGGTGGAGAAACAAAATCCCACAAATTCTGACAAACTTCAATCATTGATTAGGCAAGAATGGGTGCCCATCAGTCAGTACGTCGCCCATAATTTGATTGACAGCATGCCAGGGCGAATTGCAATAAGAAGGGTCAACGCTGCAAATATTAACTCTTTGCATAAACTTAATGTAATTGTCAATAAAAGCCTTTGATACTTATGAAATGCTTGTAATTTTACTTCAGTATACCAAAGCAACATCTGACAAAAATGTCTTAATACATTGAAGTAGCAAACGTTGTGAAAACCAATACTTGTGTCATTCTCAAAACTTTTGGCTCTGACTGTACAGTAGGTGTGATACAGATTTTGTTGAATGTCTAGGACAGTGGTTACCAAACTGTGTGCCGTGGCTCCCTGGGGTGCCACGGTGATCTCACAGGGGTGCTAGGTTTGTAAGCAAGGCAGGGGACTTCTTGGTAAACATTTTGGCTTAGGGGTGCCTTGAAAAAATTATAGAAACCCTAAGGGTGTCTCGAACTGAGAAAGTTTGGAATCCACTGGTCTAGGACACAGTTTAGGGGGCTAAGGTAGTACAATGTATTATTGCAACAAAAAACTATGCAAATCTCAAGCTTTTTGACTTTAGTGAACAAAAGTGCTGTAGTTAATATTAAGCCTTTTGTAAAATCATAGCTCAGTTGGTAAAAAACAGAGTAGCATAGAAGTTGATGTTACAAAAGATACTACAGATCCATCTAGTGTTGTGTATATGTTTTATTTACCTGTTTATTAATATAGTTTACATTTAAGACTTTTGACATACATCTGCTGTTCGTAATAAATGTCTATTTTAAAGATTATATCCATCCACAAATTAACTTTTTAGTCATCAGCCCACAGCCCCCCCAAATAGGAGAAATGTGATCTACCCATATGAGTTGACCCCACAGTTTGAAAGTACTCACTCCTGCTGGCGCCTTACTGGATATTCCCCTTGGGTTGTCTTGATAATGCAGGAAATTTAAAAAGCAAACAGCTCTGTTCATTTCATGCGGGAGCTGCCTGAACAGAGCTGAGGTTCTGTGCCATCTGCACCTCTTTTAAAAATGAACACAGCAGTTTTTTTCGCTTCCATTTCCTCCTGTTGTCGTGGTAGGGGGGAGAGGAAATAGTGTAGTGCAAAGAAAAAAGGATTGAAAAAGGATTTTGTTTGATGCTTTGAGGTCATAGGTGAGCAGCGAATGTTGGAGATGGGGATTTCAAATGTAAAGGGTGTAGCAGAAGCAAACGCAGGATTTTCATGGTTAACATTCAACAATATATGTTAAATGTCGTATCACAATTTTTATGTAGCATTCATGTAATATTTACAAACAAGTATGTAAATGGCAAATATATATGTACATTTTATGTAGTATATGAAATCTGCTTTTGTATAGTATAAATCTACATAATAAACCTATTTTAGCATGGTCATAAGTGGCACTGTACTTTATTTTTGTTTAACCTTTCTTAATATCTTTTGTGCAATATTTATTGGCTTGAGGGGTTCCAAGAAAATGTGTTATTGGCTTGAGGGGTTCCAAGAAAATGTGCACCAACACCCCCAACTCACCAGTGGATATGATGAATAAACATATCTCGGTGTACCTTGGAACTAAACATTTACAATAACTCACATAGTGCAGCATTTTACATCTAATTTTATTATTTATGAAAGAATGCTGTAATCTCCTTCTCTGTGATACTCCAGGCACTGGTCCTCGGTACAAATACAATGACTGACACACTGACACCCACACACACTACCTTTCCATCGCCTTTATCTCTTCTGCTCTTCTTTCTTCAGTGTTGCGCTGCCGCTGCTCCTATCTCCCCCAGCAGTGCTCCTCGCTGAATATAACGTCGGGCGTGATGACGTCACGCCTGACAATTAGTGGGAGCGAGGAGACTGCCGGGAGCCGCCGAGAGATCAGGTAACCTTTTTTTTTTTCTTTTTTTTTTCTTTATTAATACTAACACAATTAATTTTTTTTACTATGCCGGCGAGGAGAGGAAGGTAGCGGGCCCGCACCACCCTAGTTACGGCTCTGATAACATTATGTATGGAGACAGAGAAAGCTATGATTCTTGACCCCAGCTGTGTGTTGCTCGCCACTGTTGTATGGGCATGCAGGAATTTGCCTGATTTTTCCTGATTGGCTTGTTGCTCCTTCAAGGCTTTTATTAAAGTTTTACCTCCATATGAGTCACCCATTTCCTTACACCCCACTAGGCCTGTTGTGTTTAATGGGGCTCCAGAAGTATGTTCTTTATATTATTCTGTTAATGCACAATAAAGGCATTCTCAAACAGATATGAGCGATTCAAGGTCTAGTGCAAGCAGAAGTACGTTGCTTTTCGCACATAAGATTTGCCCCTGTTCAAGGTCAAGTGTAACTGATGAATGATAATAATGACGAAACACAACATTCCCAACCTCATCATCTAATGGAATAATTGGCTATGCACATGCATACCTGATACCACTCATCTCACTATACAACATATTTAAGACCGGCAGAGGGAGATTTCTATAGTGATGTTTCGTAAAATCCGACACGGCACAAATATTTGCACTGCTCTTCTTTTTTTACTTTAGTTTTTTTCTAAAGAAATTGTCATGTGTTAGCATTTTCATGCCATAGTTTTTTGGGCTATTTTACAAAAACTTTGTAAATAACATTAAATGATCCATGCTAGTACTAAGTATAAGTCTATAATGTATAATGTACAGGGAGACTCCAAAAACTGCAAGGCATTAGGCTATTTTTTTTTTTTATCTATCAAACTTACTCCCATATAGCCATACATAGGTGTGGTTAAAGCCCAGAATCTGGAGGACGACAGACACAGTCCCCTCAAAACCAGCAACTGGTACACTGTGGCCGGCCCAGGGAGCGTTTTTTCAGGGCACATGGCAGCCTCTTTGGGATGTCTGATGCTGAAGTGGTCCGTCGCTATCAGCTTACCCCTCATGTCATGTTGGAAACCCTGCTCTTTGTGCAGAGTCAGTGCGACCTACATGGATTTTAAATTTAAAGCGGCAATGTCGGGACCCAGCAACCGTTTAAACAGTAAACCTGTTGTGTCCCGACATTGCCGCTTTAAATTAAAATTCATGCAGATCGCACTGATGTCAGACACTACTGCCGGAGAGCTGTCCATACAGAAGGAGGTCCTGTCAGCCTTCTGCTGCTATTGGATATCTGCAGAGTCGGTTTTCAGGTAAGTCTGTGTATATTGCAGTCGTTGTTTCCTGAAATCGTTTTTTTTATAGGTCTTCTCTTTGTCGGATTTCTTGCAATCCTTGAAGCGATTACCACCGATATATTGGCATTCATTGTAATAATAAATGGTGGGTCTATCATCTTTGCAAAATATTAACATGCATTATGATATAATTGTAGAATCAATTGTCCAATATTGTAGTATTGCAATTGTGGTTTAGCTTGTTGTTACTGATATTTTTATTTTTATTTTTATTTCTTGTTACTCTTTATAGGAGACAATGCGTACCTTTTCTGCCCTTGGCTCCTCAGTCTCATTTTAAATTCACACACATAGCAAGAATTTGCAGACAATTCAGCGCATACTTCCACCAGATCGGTTATAGAGCGGACTTTTGGCCATTTCAAGGCCAGATTCCACTACCTTAAATGATCTGGTAGAGCTCTTATGTATGCACCTATTGTGTATTGAGTGCAACAAATAACAACAAAAAGTGATATACAAAACCACACGTGAAAAGATACATCATTACTTAGATATGCGCTCTCGCTTGACCCCTGGGCCAATATTTTTAGTACCGTGGATTCCACAGTTTATGGAGGAGCAGATGCTACATCAGGTGTTGGACGTCAGCAAAGGACAGTGGGTCAGAAGTAGGTAGTAGGCACGCAGTAGGTCACAAAGGAAGGTCAGACAAGGAATCGGAGGAGCAAAGTAAAATGCAAATTAAAATACAATGCTACATGTGTCGGGGTTACGTTACGTAAGTGAATTATTCCCATATTGATCAAGGTTCATATTGTCTTGTTTAAAAAAAACGCACATTAAGTTCGTTTTGTGGTTCTTGATTAATCAGGCCAATTATCTCTACTGGGTTTTCATCACTTATTCGCTGATGCTGTTCTGTCACTTGTGTAAAATAATATCTCTCTTAAATACATTATTTACCTAAGTTCCCATCACCAATTTAGGAGCCATCCCAATAACAATAAAAAAAAATGTGTTTGTTTATACTCAACTAGCCATCTATCCAGTAAGTTTACATTATATTATTGTTGTTAATAAATTTGCTATTGTCTGCATCATAACTGCTCCTGTGCTGTGTCAATGTGGTATAATTCAAAGTGTTCATTTAACTGACAATTTTAGTTTATGAAATAACATTGATTGTGTTGTATGGTTATCATGCTGAATAACAGGAATTGAAAGAATAACTGATTGCAAAAAAATCTTTATATTAGATTTATCTTTATGGACACATGATATAGATATTAACTTGTGGAAATAACCTTGTAACAATGAAGCTGGTAAGACCATCTTTCAGGCAATGAGAATGGACAGTGACTTATAACTAATGGGACTTGTTTGTGTCTGGTTTCCTGCTGAATATCAAATAATAAAACGCTTTCCAAAATATGCTCCACCATCTGTTATCAAATCATTTGTTAAAATAATTTGGCTGCCAATGCAAGTTGTTCTTTCTATTGTAAGTGATAAATAAGAGCACCAAAAGTCTTGTGATACTAAGTAAATTAACATAATTTAAGTGTTATACTAAACAGCAGCTTTTTGCTTATAGCAGATGGCATGTGAGAAACAAACACCCTTCAAGATGACGTAAATGACCTCCAGTATATTTCTAAAACAAAATCAGGCCTTTAAATAAGTTCAATTATATTAAGTAAAATGTAAAATTGTGTCATAAAGTCTATCTATTGCTTAGCAGCAAATTTCCCATGGCCACCAACTTTTCTGTTTTATTTGCAAGCCTCAAATTTTCCCTCTATTTGTACCTCTGTAGCTACTTGTTACCTACTAGTGACTTTCCACAATCTCCTTTCTCCAGATTTTGCCTAAACATTTCTACTGTCAGCACTTTGCACCACTTGAGACTTGAGTGTCAAGAGCCACAGCGCTAGCCGCAATGGTTCTGGTACCCTCTAGCAGCTGTGTCCTGTCTTTTCCGCAGGCATCCGGGATGTCACTTCCGGTCCTTCGCTTTCCGGTGGTTGCCAGGGCAACCGGGACACCTGTCATGTTCCGCTCAGGCTGTTAATTGGCAGTCGAGATGTATATGGCTGCAATCACAGGATTGCGGTCACCTACATTCATGGCTAAAACTTTTGAGAATGACACAAGTTTTGGTTTTCACTAAGTTTGATGCATCATTGTTTTTAGACCTTTATGTCAGATGTTGCTATGGTATGCTTAAGTCAAGTTACACGCATTTCATAAGTATCAAAGGCTTTTATTGACAAATACATTAAGTTTATGCAAAGAGTCAATATGCGGTGTTGACCCTTCTTTTTGAAGACCTCTGCAATTCACCCTGGCATGCTGTCAATCAACTTCTGGACCACATACTGACTGATGGCCACCCATTCTTGCCTAATCAATGATTGGAGTTTGCCAGAATTTATGAGTTTTTGTTTGTCCACCCGCCTTTTGAGGATTGACTACAAGATCTCAAAGGGATTAAGGTCTAGGGAGTTTCCTGGCCATGGACCCAAAATGTTGATGTTTTGATCCCCGAGCCACTTAGTTTTTCTTTTTTGCCTTAAGGCAAGGTGCTCCATCATGCTGGAAAAGTTATTGTTCGTCAGCAAACTGTTCTTGAATGGTTGGGAGAAATTGCTTTTGGAGGATGTTTTGGTACCATTATTTAATCATAGCTGTGTTCTTAGGCAAAATTGTGAGTGAGCCCACTCCCTTTGCTGAGAAGTAACCCCACATATGAATGTTCTCAGGATGCTTTACTGTTGGCATGACACAGGACTGAGGGAAGCGCTCACCTTTCCTTCCCTGGACAAGCGTTTTTCCAGATACCCAAGCAATCTGAAAGGGGATTCAACAGAGAAAATAACTTTACCCCAGTCCTCAGCAGTCCAATCACTGTATCTTTTGCAGAATATCAGTCTGTCCCTGATGTTTTTCCTGGAGAGAAGTAGCTTCTTTGCTGGACTTCTTGACACCAGGACATCCTCCAAAAGTCTTCGCCTCACTGTGCGTGCTGATGCAGTCACACCTTCCTGCTGTCATTCCTGAGCAAGCTCTGCACTGGTGGGGCCCCGATCCTGAGGCTGAATCAACTTTAGGAGATGGCCCTGGTGCTTGCTGGATGTTTTTGGGCGCCCTGAAGGCTTATTCACAACTATTGAACCTCTCTCCTTGAAGTTCTTGATGATCCGATAAATGGTTGCAATCTTACTAGCAGCAATATCCTTGCCTGTGAAGCCCTGTGAAGCCCTTTTTGTGCAAAGCAATGATGACTGCACATGTTTCCTTGCAGCTAACCATGGTTAACAGAGGAAGAACAATGATTTCAAGCACCTCCCACCTTTTAAAGCTTCTAGTCTGTTATTATTAAAGTATTTTCGTCACTTACCAATAAAACATTGTCCACTTCGAAGCCTATGGTTCCAAAGCACAAGAGATTTAATATCAAGATGCAGCAAATAACAATTCAATAAATAAAGTACAGCCGATACATACACAAGTGCTCTGGATCCAGCATACAGTCATTCAATCCTGAAGTCTGTGGTCAAGTAGACTGTATGATGGTCCCAGTGCCTGGTTTATATACAGTTTGTGATACATAAAAAAACAGTAGTGATGTCATGGCATGTTTCCATTGGCTCAGGATTCAGGAAAGTCCAGTGTAATGCAGGTCATAGGTCGGTTCAAATAATGCCCTCCAAGGGTGGGGGTTAACTCTCCAACAGCTGCATATGTGTCTTTCTCCGGAAAGCTGGTTTAAACTGGTCTATTATCATTACCACTATCATTTTGACCATTAATCTTCTATCATCCATAACTTGCATAAGCAAGGTGAGATCGTTTAGCCGATAGTAGCGGATGTATGTTGGTGAAAAGTGGATTAGAATGACTAAACATTATATGTTTCCTATATCCTGACCCTAAGATATCAAAAAAGTGGGTTTAACATTATTATTTTAAACTATTAAATCTATTACAATCGATTATAAAAGACTGTGTGTTGGAACTTTATTAAGGTGAACTATTTACATAATGAATGTGTGAGTGTAAATGTATGTGTGCGTTATTTATCCATTCGATTGCGTCATAACACGTGGCATACTAAGTGCAATCACACGGTAAAACAATATTAATCAATTTGATTTACCTTATTCAATTATTTGACTTTCACATTATTCTAACTCAATCAGCATGACAGAGTGATCTCCAGCCTTGTCCTCATCAACACTCTCACCTGTGTTAACGAGAGAATCACTGACCTGATGTCAGCTTTTCCTTTTGTGGCAGGGCTGAAATAAAGTGGAAATGTTGTTTTTTGGATAAAGTTCAATGTCATGGCAAAGAGGGAAACTATTTGCAATTCATCCGATCACTCTTCATGATTTTCTTGAGTATATACAAGTTGCCATCATAAAAACTGAGGCAGCAAACTTTGTGAGAAGTAATATTTGTGTCATTCTCAATACTTTTGGCCATGACTGTATACTGGTGTGGGGGGGGGGGAGTGCACTTCTAGTGCTACTCTGATTGGCTACCAGGAGTTTGAAAGGCAGGGACCACTTAGCCTCTATGACAATTATAACTTCCCTGCCTGGCAGTTTGCTGACCAGCTCCTTGTTCAGTAAACCTCTATCTGACTAACTTGTTTGCTGATTGCACTGATCTCTTGGCTCATTCTCTGCATCACCCGCATTTACTGCCAGACCGACTTTTGGCCTGTTCCTGTGACACTTCTTGCTTGCCTTTGACCTTGGACCTCTGGCTTGGCCTTGACTATCCTGAACCTCCTACTTTGGGCTTCCGGTGTTAGTTATAAGCTTTTACATCTTTGAGTATAAGTTCTGAGGACAGCATCTATGAGTGCATCTAGCTCTACAGGAAAGGTGGCTGCTATAGGTGAAGACCTCTTTTGCCTGATCTAAAATGTGAACACACATTAAGGGTTTAGAGGGATTAGGGATGTTAGAGGAGAATGAAAATGTGCCAATGAAGAGAAACAGGTTGAAGTGGTGAGCTAGAGTTGGGCATGTGGGGGATGGAGCAGAGATGTTGGGAGGAAACCGGGTCAAGGGGACAGGTTGTGTGTGAGATGATGAGATGTGTGCAGAGACATGGGGCCTGATTCATTAAGGATCTTAAATTAAGAAGTTTCTTATTTAAGTCTCCTGGACAAAACCATGTCACAATGCAAGGGGTGCAAATTCGTTTTCTGTTTTGCACATAAATTAAATACTGACTGTTTTTTCATGTAGCACACAAATACTTGATAGGTTTTTTGTACACTGACATTTAAAGTTGATATTTGTGTGCTAAATGAAAAACAGTCAGTATTTAGTGAAGGGAAAAAAGTGTTGAACTGTGCAATGTGAGTGTTACCATTGATGTATCTATATCAACCTAGTGATGTGGCTCACAACCATGCTCAATAACACAAGTACAGTTTACATTATTTATTTATAATTAATTTATATAGTGCCACAATATTAAACAGCGCTATACAGAGAATATTTAATCATTCACATCAGTACCTGACCCATTGTGGTTGACATATTAGTATACAAGACATCCCTCCTCATGTTACACTACTCCCTGATAATGCAGGTCCCTCTATCTCCTTCAGAAAATTATTAGCAGAATGTGACATATATGATATTTGGAGAGCCTCCGAACCTGGCACTAAAAAATTCACATACCACACCTTTTCATAATACCTATTTGTATAAATCTCATATTTACAGATAAGTGGACAGTGCAGTAATCCAAATCTATCTCCTTCCTCCTGATCACCTTGTGAGACCACACCCCACTGTTGTGGACCTGGTCATTTAAAAAACAGACCACCCCCCTAGACCACGGCATCTTCCTAACTATCTCCTAATTCTATTAGAAAGTAGGACAGCCCTCCAGAATGCCCTGACACTATTTGCAGACACTGATAAGTCGGAAGACACCTCCATATTTACATGCTGGTGCTTACAAAAAGCGGTTATATGGGATGTAGCGATACTAACGGGCACTTGAACAAAGAAAGCAAATGCTCATCTACAAAAACAACTTGAGTCGAAACTCTACATCCTAGAAACCCAAAACAAAATTGTCCTTACAAAGCTATTAAATTTCAGCTGACACAGATTAGACACCAAATACAAAAGCTCCTCATGGACCGAATCCAAGCAGCCATGACCAGACTATGCCATAAATTTTATACTGCAGCAAAAAAGCTGGTATTTTATTGACATTTTATTAAGTCAATAATATAATGTAGACCATGTAAATAATTATGTACAGTAAAGAATAACATCATTTAAGACATACAATCTCAATATTGAGACTAAGGCACAAATTACACTAAACAAGCTAGCTGCAGCTAAATAAGCTCTTGGATTTTCAAAATTCAATACCAATTTAAATAGCTTCAATAAACATGATGTATGTAATCCAATATCATTCATAAGAGAAAAGCATGTCACTATATTTAACAATTTGATCTAATTTCAAGGAACCTACCAGCAGCAGTGAAATTAACGTTTATAACATTGTAACAATAATACTTTCTCAGCTTGTCAGAGGTAGCCAAGTCACAAAATAGATCTCTTTTCTATGCAATCTGCAAAATTTCCAAACGCAGAGAAAAGCCATATGCACAGGGTGCATTACCGTGGGAAATGTAATGTGTGTATGATCAGTCTCAGATTGGAGCTTGAGGAACTCACTTGGGGAATGTAACGCTCCTAAAAATAATTCACCTTAATGGGCGCTACACAATATCCCCATATAGCAAAACACACATGCGAAGTCCAATACCAATAAAAGTCCCAGAATAGTCCAATAATTCTTCTGTATGGTAATATTCAATCACAACCTCCCAAGTATGTAAAACAAATATAGTGTGGTATGTAAAGGAAAACATTCTCGGAAACACATTGTTCATAGTGCTCAAAGTTGTGTAATACCAGATATTCCACACCATGAAGCAATACAGTGACCAAATACCTATAAATATAGGGTTGACTGAAAAGCAACACAATGAAAACATATTCTCTTGAGGTTACCCCCTTTACGTGAATATGCTTACTGGATTTCAAGAGAAAATAGGCACATAAATATCAATCCTGTTGAAGATATATTAAATACTCCACTGATCCCTCGGCAATCCTCAAGGGTTTATCCCAGTGAGATGAAAAGAAGGAGTGTATAGTGCATTATCTCACTTTTTATTAGTAAACAAACTTCTCAAAGCAGAATAAAAACATAGACAGATGACACACTCCCACAGAGAGGCAATAGAGTCTATTTGCCTACCAAAAGACATCAGATGTTAGCATACAGAAAAAATCTTTTAGGGTCCCAAGGATGCTGGAGATGCAGACTGGAAAAACAGATGTCCAAAGAGAAACAGATAGCTTCCAACGCGTTTCAACCCACAGGTCTTTTTCAAGTATCATCAGTGTCAGACTGGTGCATGAAGAGCTCACCATGGAAAGAAATGGTAAGGGCCCATAAAAAGTGCCTGCTCAGCTAAAGGGGGGTAAAAAAAAATGACTGCTGCAGTCAGATCACTTGAGTGATTTTCCTTTCCTTCTGCTAGTGTCATTGACTGTCCTGCGCTGTCTTACTTATTATTGAAGTTTTTACTCTATGTTGCTGCTGGAGTCTTCAATTCAGAAGCAGTTTTTTCAGGATCCTGGAATGTTGGGTCCCTGTTTGGAAAAAAGATAGGTACAAAAAATAAGTCTAGCAATAGGTGATCCTTCTGGGCCTCTCTCTCCCAAAACCAGGCCGACGTTAGCACCCACATTTAATAAAGAGGCCAGCATGCCCTGACATTAAATGAATAGTTCTCACATAAAATAAAGAAGCCTACCCCCGCCCCAAAGCAGCCCTGACATTATATAATTAGTATTCGCCCTCCTGTGTTTGACACTGCAGCAAAGAGGTGCACGCTAGCAATTAATACATAAATAGGAGTAGAATTTATGTCCAGTGCATGCAATGGCATTCACGGTCGCAACACTTAAAGGTACAGAGAGCCAGGTGTCTGGGAGCTCTGCATTGTTTGTCACTAGATGTAAATTTGCAAAGCACGGGCATTGCAGTAGAAAGTGGTGCCATCACGCTTTGGGCCGATCGGGGATTAGCCCGGTACCTCAGTGGGCCAGTCCGACGCTGTGTACAATACAACATACTGAGTACTCCACCTAATAGATCCAATAACAGTGCTACCTAGCTATTTGTTGCTGTTGAGCACTGTATTATAATTAAATAATAGGCATAAAAATTAAAATATAACAAGAAAAGTAGTGAAAAAAATGGATGAAAAGGAATAAAATGGAGAAGATGGGGTATGAGGGAAAATGGGGAGAAGATAATGGAGAAAGGATGAATAGGAGGGGAGGTGTTTGTCTAAATTGTAAGTTATGAGGATGAATATGGAGTGTGTGGGATTAATGAAATAGATAGAATAAGCAATGTATATAGATTTATGATGAAAACGTTTGTGGAGGGTTATGAAAAGAGGAGAACAAAAATAACTGTGTACCTTGTAGATAAATAATAGGAATAGTATTACAGGAATAGGAAATACAAATTAGAATGAGAAAATGTGATTATTGCATAGGAGAAAGTATATATAAGTAGACATGAAATAAAATCTGAAAAATGAGGAACAAGAAATAATGCAATAAATGACATCAATGGAAAATAATATATAATAGACAAAAGAAAATCAGCATAATAGTAAGGAGTGAATTGTGGGTGGTAGGTAGTGAATAGTGAGACTGTTTGTGTCAGGAGCAATAGAGTGGTTAAACGGAAAATGATAGATAAAACATAGAAATAATTTAAATATATAATATAAGAATAATGGAAATAATGTCAGTAATAATAATTGAACAAAATAAATAAATAATAGCATTAGAAATTAAATAAAGGCTATAAGTCTCTTGCAAAACAACTCACCAAGGAAGCCACAAACCCGTGGTGAAACATATCTGAAACGATTTACACACCTAACAAACCACTCCTAACACAGTTTGTTTTAATATTTAACACTAAGTTGAACCATAGGTTTTTGAACACAACAATATACTTATTTCCTTATTCTTTGGTCTCTAAACCATCAGAAACCTCACAGACATGATATATTTTATTATTTAACATGGACTTCTTCATCATAACATATCCTAACATTTTACTAAACAAAAAAGGAATAAATATAACATAATAAATGCATTAAAGCAAATCTATAACATACCTATCTCAACTGGTCAGGCTGTCATGCCTGTATGATCTTTGAACACAGAAAATCATTCAGCAAAGCGAAGTGACTAGCAGACCAGTTTAGTGCTGTTTAGCTACATACTGTAATAAAACATAATACATAATAATCATAAAATCCTATTTATAAGAGTCAATTCTATTATTCTACAACTAAAAGAAACAAACAAAGTATTAAAAAGGAAAGAAATTGACAAAAAATACAGTATTATTTTTATTATTATTGTTATTATTATTAATAATAATCTTTATTTATAGGGTTCCACAAGGTTTCTGCAGCACCGTACAGGTTACAGACAGTGGGCCATACAGGGTAAAACATACAGAACAATAAGTGAAAAGTACCAGGACTTCAAAGCTCCAAACATAGCATATACATTGAAGATGGAGCAGAAGAATAGGTAAAGACAGGAGGGAAGAGGGCCCTGCCATGTTAGTTGGATGGCTGGTATGCTTTGAGGAAGAAGTGAGTTTTAAGTGACCGTTTAAAGGTGCACAAATTAGGGGAGAAATGGATGGAGCAAGGGAGGTAGTTCGACTGGAGATGGGCAGAGCAGGAGGAATCTTGGACTCTGGAGTGGGATGAGGGGATCAGAGTGGAGGAGAGGCGACGGTCATTGGCCGATTGCAGGGAATGTGTGGGTAGAGAGGAGGTTGGAGATGTAAGAGGCAGTGAAGTGGAGAGGACCTTGTAGGTAAGGGTGATGAGTTTGAAGAGTTTCTGTAAGGGAAAGGAAGCCAGTGAAAGGAAAGGCAGAGAGGGGAGGCAGAAGAAGAACTGCGGGAGAGGAAGATGAGTCATGCAGCAGCATTAAATATAGATCTGAGGGGGGCAAGGTGGGAGAGGGGAAGACCAGTGAGGAGAAGGTTACAGTTGTCAAGACGGGAAATGATGAGTGTGTGGATAATGGTTCTAGTGGCATCCTGAGAAAGGAAGGGTCGGATGTGGGCGATATTGGGGGTTGAAGGTGACAGGATTGGGCGAAAGATTGAATGTGGGGGTAAAGGAGAGGGAGAAGTCAAGGGTGACACCCAGGCAGCAAAGAAGGGGAACAGATGAGATGGTGGTATTGTTAACAGTTATAGAGAGATCAAGATGGGAAGAAGATTTAGAAGGAGGGAAGAAAATTAACTCAGTTTTAGTGATGTTATGATGTTAATTTGAGAAAACGTGAAAACATCCAAGAGGAATTGGCGGAAAGGCAGTCATATACAGAAGAGAGGAGCAGAGTCGAAAGGTAGTGAAAAGAGATGTAAAGCTAAATGTCATCAGCGTAGAGGTCATATTGGAGACAAACAGATGTGATGAGATCACCCAGGGAGGTAGTGTAGACTGAAAAGAGTAGACGTCCAAGAACTGAACCCTGAGGAACTCCTACAGGGAGGGCAGAGGGGGGGATGAACCAGAAATGGATGCGGAAAAGGAGCGGTTGGTGAGATAAGAGAAGAACCAGGCAAGAACAGAGCCAGAAAGGCCAAGAGATTGAAGAGATTGCAGCAAGAGGGGGTGGTCGACAGTGTTGAAGGCGGCTGAGAGGTCCAGGAGGATGAGCAGGGAGAATTGGCCCTTAGAGTTAGGTCATTAGTAACTTTTGCCAGGGCGGTTATAGTGGAGTGATGGGGGCGAAAGCCAGACTGGAGAGGGTCAAGAAGTGAGTTGTTCGAGAGGTGCCTAGTGGGGCGGTTGCAGACTACCCTCTCGAGAAGCTTAAAGGCAAAGGGGAGAAGTGAGATGGGGCGATAGTTAGCAAGTGAGGTGGGGTCAAGATTGGATTTTTTGAGAATGGAAGAGATAAAGGCATGTTTGAAGGAAGAGGCACAATGCCAGCGGAGAGTGACAGATTGAAAAGGTGAGCAAGGTAGGAGCTGGCAGTAGGGGAGAGGGTGCAGAGGAGGTGGGAGGGGATAAGATCCAGGTGGCAGATAGAGGGGGGAGAGGAAAGAATGAGGAAGTGGATTTCATCACCTGAGGTAGGACGAAAGGAGCACATGAATTGGTTGTTAGAGGAACACGGAACAACAGGAGTAGCAGGAGTGTCTGTTAGCCTCAATTTTGGAGGAGAAAAAGGAGGCAAAGTCGGCGGCAGAGAGGGAGAGCAGGATAGGAGGGGGGAGGGGGGGGGAGGGGAGAGAGTTGAACATAGCAAAGAGGCGGCGGGGATTATTTTATATATATATATATATATATATATATATATATATATAAAAGTACAAACAGAGAACATAGCATTGCAGATCGAGCCAATGACTTGCTAGTGTGCATAAGTGATAAGTAATGCCCATGTGATGTAGGTCTATGCCCAGGAGCATGGGCTTGAGAAACTGGGCTGGAGAAGTGAGAAACTGGGCTGGAGAAGCAGCCGTAGAGGTGCAGAGGGCATAATGTAATGGATGAAGGAGAACAAGTGGAAAGAGGGCCCTGCTTGTGAGAGCTTACATCCTAGAGGCAAGGGGGAGATGCAAATAGTGTGTCATTAACTAGAGGTCACAGCAGAGGCAAAGGAAATAGGAGGAGGGTTAATAGGCTTGAATAAAGAAATTTGTTTTAAGGGAACATTTGAAGGCTTGTAGACTAGAGGCTAATCTAATAGGTTGTGAGAGTGCAATCCTCAGGTGGGAAACAGTACAGGTGAAATCCTATAGGCAGGAGTGGGAAGAGGCAATCAGTGTGATATATTGGTGCCAGTTGTTGAAAGAGTGGAGGGGCAGAAAGAAGTATAGGTAGAAATGAGGATGGATTTGTAAGGTGGAGTGCAGTGGCTGAGGGCTTTGTAGGTGAAGATGTAGAGATTAAATTGGATTCTGTAAGAGATGGGGAGCCAGAATAGTAAAATGCAGAGAAAGGCAGCAGAGTTAGAGCTGTGTGAGAGAAAAATAATGTGGCCAGTAGTGTTGAGGATAGGTTGAAGAGAGATGAGGGAGGAGAAAGGCAGGACAGAGAGGAGGTGGTCACAGTAATCTAGGTGAGAGATTACAATTGAGTAAATGAGAGTTTTGGTTGATTCCATGGTGAAACAGAGCCAGATCCTGGAGATGTTCCAGAGGTGGAACTGCATGATTTGGAGAGGGAATGAATATGAGGAGTGAAGAAGAGGAGGATTCTCGGATGACTTCCAAACAGTGGACTTGAAAGACACAGGAGAGTGTGGTGCTTTCAATAGATAGGGAGAGAAGGGAAGTTGTGGAGGCCCTGAAGAGAGGAAAGTAAATGCTTTCAGTTTTAGACATATTTAGTTTCAGAAAGTGTTGGGACATATAAGATGATATGACTGAAAGTCAACAGAAAACATGAGAGAGGAGAGAAGGGGAGGATAGATAAATTTGGATGTCCACAACATACAGGTGGTATTGGAGGACAAACACTGACAAGGGAGGAGTTACACAGGGAGAAGAGTGAGGGGCCAAGAGCAATTTCATGGGGGACTCTGACAGGTAAGGAAAGAGGAAGAGTGGAGTCGGGTGTGGAGAGAAAAAAGGTAAGGTAGTTCACCCAACAGTTCACTCAACAGTTCACCCCGGTGTCTCAATATTGTCGAATGACAATATTTAGGATTCTCCTTGTATTATCTGATGCCTGGCATTCCAATAAAGAACCGACTTGATTGGGATTTTTTAAATCTGGGATTAGGGAACCAAGACTGTTAGCTATCAATTTGGTGTAAATTTTTATGTCAGTGTTGAGAAGGACTATCGGTCTAGAGTTTCTTCAATCAGCCGAGTCTTTAAGAGGTTTCAGAATCATTACAATCTGGGCATCAATCATTTCCTCTGTACAATGAAGGCACTGTTTGTGCCTGCATTGTACAGATTCACTAAGAAAAGTATGAGGTATTTTTGGAACGTAGCATAGAAATCATTAATGTACCCATCAGGGCCTGGAGCCTTGTTCTTTGGTAGGTGTTTAATAAATTCCTGGATCTCAAGATGAGTCCAGGGCGCATTAAGTGTTTGAATAGCTTTTTGGCCTAAGGATGGGAGGTGTAGTTTTTGAGGAAGTTATGGATGTCGGGCCTGATTCATTAAGGATCTTAAATGAAGAGGAATCTTATTTCAGTCTCCTGGACAAAACCATGTTACATTGCAAGGGGTGCAAACTAGTATTCTGTTTTGTACATAAGTTAAATATTGACTGTTTTTTCATGTAGCACACAAATACTTGATAGATTATTTGTACACTGAAATTTAAAGTTGATATTTGTGTGCTACATGAAAAAACAGTCAGTATTTAACTTATGTGCAAAACAGAAAACTAGTTTGCACCCCTTGCAATGTAACATGGTTTTGTCCAGGAGACTGAAATAAGAAGTTTCTTCAGTTAAGATCCTTAATGAATCAGGCCCGTCATCTTTGAGGGTTGATGTGTGCTGCTATTATCATTGAGGTTGTATATGCCCACATAATATGTTGAGAACAAATTAGTCATGTCCCTGCGGTTTGTGATGTTTAAACCCACATTAAGTCTAATTCTATTTCTGAAAACCACAAATAGAAAGCAAAAGAGAATAGAAATGATCATATGGGGCACTCAAATGGACCAGAAATTGTCTGAAAATTACTGTTAAATATATCTTTATTGAATAAACTTGACATAAAAATTCTAATAGCGAAATATTAAAAAGTGTAGATGAGATGCAATTGAAGAAAAAAATAAACTGATAAAATAGACAATACAAATTGTCAGGCCGCGTCACTGCTTTAAATCATATTAGTACCATATATTAGGTCATGAATACGTGTCCTAAATATTCATTATAATTATTAAGATTGAAAACCTCGTATACTAGGAATATACCTTCTTTTGATTATCCACTATAATGGACCCTTCACTGAGGGATTCTAAATACTCTTCATGAGCTATAGAGATAATAAATGCTGTTTATTCATGGTACATAAGCAGCATATAACTCATGCATTTACACATCTGCTAATCGATGTAATATTTAATCAAGGTGATCATATAAGCATGTGAAGGTCTTTATGCAGCAAAAGTCTATCATCCTCAAAAGGTCTCATTCATAAAAATGGATTAGATTAATATTGAGTATTATTTCATTAAATTAAATTGAGGGAAACACTGTTTAGTTGTTCACATTTACACAGGCAACATAAGAATCAATAAGCGGACATGAGATCAGTCTGCCAACCTCATTTGCATGTGTTAATACACAGATGGATTCTGGGTAAAATATAAAAGACGTTATTCAGAGCTATTTGAGCCCTTAGTGACAAAGTGTGACTAATTTAGATCATTTAATTATGAGCCACATTGAGAATTTCAGGTCTTGTGGATAAACTACCCAAAGATTAGCATAAATATAACTATCGCTAGTTTAGCCCCCCATATTCATTTGCATATGTTCAGTCCCCTTATCGTGAGCATGATCACTTGCAATGGACACAGTGAGTTATAAATTTCTCACTGAAATGACAGCGTGACAGACGGAGAGCTATATACTCTTAACGGACATGGTGTGTTAAGGCTAGTGGGTTAGAAGTCTAAAACCAAGCTACGAGGATTTGCTAGTCATAGTATTAAATAAATTGTTTGTAGGAACACTAGCAGTGAACGCGGCGTCCGCCGACGCGCGTTTCGCTAGTAGCTTTATCAAGACCTGAAATTCTCAATGTGGCTCATAATTAAATGATCTAAATTAGTCACACTTTGTCACTAAGGGCTCAAATAGCTCTGAATAACGTCTTTTATATTTTACCCAGAATCCATCTGTGTATTAACACATGCAAATGAGGTTGGCAGACTGATCTCATGTCCGCTTATTGATTCTTATGTTGCCTGTGTAAATGTGAACAACTAAACAGTGTTTCCCTCAATTTAATTTAATGAAATAATACTCAATATTAATCTAATCCATTTTTATGAATGAGACCATTTGAGGATGATACACTTTTGCTGCATAAAGACCTTCTCATGCTTATATGATCACCTTGATTAAATATTACATCGATTAGCAGATGTGTAAATGCATGAGTTATATGCTGCTTATGTACCATGAATAAACAGCATTTATTATCTCTATAGCTCATGAAGAGTATTTAGAATCCCTCAGTGAAGGGTCCATTATAGTGGATAATCAAAAGAAGGTATATTCCTAGTATACGAGGTTTTCAATCCTAATAATTATATTGAATATTTAGGACACGTATTCATGACCTAATATATGGTACTAATATGATTTAAAGCAGTGACGCGGCCTGACAATTTGTATTGTCTATTTTATCAGTTTATTTTTTTCTTCAATTGCATCTCATCTACACTTTTTAATATTTCGCTATTAGAATTTTTATGTCAAGTTTATTCAATAAAGATATATTTAACAGTAATTTTCAGACAATTTCTGGTCCATTTGAGTGCCCCATATGATCATTTCTGTTCTCTTTTGCTTTCTATTTGTGGTTTTCAATAATTATGATCAAGTACACCCTTCCCACAAGTGGATAGTTATTATTATCCCAGCCTAATTAGTGCAGTGATTAGAGTGGAAGTATATTGGACAACCTAGTGCGGTCTTTTTCCTTCCTAGTTCCATAATTCTATTTCTGGCCTGCTGTACTGTAAGATTTCTGGCCAATAAAATACCAGCTTTTTTGCTGCAGTATAAAATTTATGGCATAGTCTGGTCATGGCTGCTTGGATTCGGTCCATGAGGAGCTTTTGTATTTGGTGTCTAATCTGTGTCAGCTGAAATTTAATAGCTTTGTAAGGACAATTTTGTTTTGGGTTTCTAGGATGTAGAGTTTCGACTCAAGTTGTTTTTGTAGATGAGCATTTGCTTTCTTTGTTCAAGTGCCCGTTAGTATCGCTACATCCCATATAACCGCTTTTTGTAAGCACCAGCATGTAAATATGGAGGTGTCTTCCGACTTATCAGTGTCTGCAAATAGTGTCAGGGCATTCTGGAGGGCTGTCCTACTTTCTAATAGAATTAGGAGATAGTTAGGAAGATGCCGTGGTCTAGGGGGGTGGTCTGTTTTTTAAATGACCAGGTCCACAACAGTGGGGTGTGGTCTCACAAGGTGATCAGGAGGAAGGAGATAGATTTGGATTACTGCACTGTCCACTTATCTGTAAATATGAGATTTATACAAATAGGTATTATGAAAAGGTGTGGTATGTGAATTTTTTAGTGCCAGGTTCGGAGGCTCTCCAAATATCATATATGTCACATTCTGCTAATAATTTTCTGAAGGAGATAGAGGGACCTGCATTATCAGGGAGTAGTGTAACATGAGGAGGGATGTCTTGTATAGTCTTGGGTCTAGGGCTAATTTAAAATCACCCCATAAGAATTAGGCTCCCCATTCTAAGTTCCTGAGCCTCTTTCAGAGTTCCTTTAAGAAATGGGATTTGCCTAGAGATAGGGATGTAGAGCGTTACAAGTGTCATGGGGGTATCCACCAGATCTCCTGTCAGGGTCAGAAATCTTCCCTGTTTGTCTTCACATTTATTTTTAAGTTTTAATGCTATTTTAGAGCTAAATAGGATGGCTACTACATTCTCTTTAAGGGGGCCATTAGCAGAATAACAAAGGGGTATCTATTGTGCTTAAAAAAGGGGAGGGTTAAAAGCACTATACCCTTACGGAATATTGAATCCAATGGCACTTGACTTAATGAGAAAACCAATGGTTTTTACTACTGCAATAGGGGCCATGTGTGCAAAATCAGTCAACAGAGAGACACCAAATCTATCAAGACCTTCAGATCTAATACCACTTGGGAGACCTATACCATCAAAAACAAAATCTCCTGTGACACAATGGGAGTAATATACATCCGAGAATGCTCCTGTGGCAAATAGTATGTAGAGTAAAATTAGAAAACTCCACACTTGAGTTTCAGACCACCATAGAAACACATAGTGGGCCTGAGTCATTAAGGAGAGCAAAGCATAAAAAAGGAGTAACTGTTGCATTGGAGGGGGGAGATAAATTTAAAATGTGGGAACAAATTTATAGCTGGAGTAGGGCATGTCCTAGATCAATTTTAAATTTCAGAGTATAAAGAAAGTTATCAAGTTTTTTGTTCTAGATGCAAAAAACAGCCAGTATTTAAGTTATGTGCAAAATGATAAATTAATTTGCACCCTTTGTATTGTAACATGGTTTGTCCCAAAGAACATTTACTCCATTTTTTGCCTTACTTTCCTTAATGACTCAGGCCCAGTGACTGATTAATTAAGGAAAGTAAGTAAAAAAAATTGAATAAGTTTTCTCCAGGACAAACCCATGTTACAATGCAAGGGGTGCATATTAGTTTATTATTTTGCATATAAGGAAATTACTGGCTGTAATTTCATGTAGCACAGAAATACTTGATATCTTTATGTTTACACTGAAATTTAAAGATGATCAAGGACATGCATTACCCCAACTATAAACCTGTCCCCCAATTTAAAATTTACACCCCCCCCCCACTCCAATGCAACATGGTTTTGTCCATGTGCAAAGTTACTAATTTTTTTGATTTCCTCTCCTTAATAAATCAGGCCCAATGTGCTTATCCTAACTCACATACCTGCAAAGCTTGTTAGCATGAAGGGTAAACCAGACATATTGCAGATTCAGTATTATTATTTTCCATGTTAAGGGTCTCAAGTGTTTGCAGCATTTTACCTGGAATCATGATGCCCTAATCTTACCCAAAATATAATTTATTTATTTTTACCAAAATATGGATTTATTCAGCAGTTTTTAAAAAATGTTATAGAATTTTGCTATTTTTTGTAGCTTTTGCAAAAACACATTGTTTATGTTAGGAACCCCTCCAGCCAGTACAACAACACCCGGAGTCTGCTCCGAAAGTCTGGTGTTCACTGTTGCCCCTAGTGGTGGGGACAGACTTGGCTGCAGACAAACGGAGGGTCGTGTGCTGTGTACCGGCTGTGGAGAACCCAGGAACAGAGAGTTATGGCAGACAGCGTATCCAGAGAACAAACCGAGGTCAGGGGTCACTTGCTTGGTAGAATAGTCAGAAAACACGCCAAGGGTCGGGGTCATGAGCAAATCAGCAATATCCAAGGTTCAAGCCAGAAGGTCAAGGGCACAGGCAAAAGGCAAATCCAAGGTACAGGCAGGGGTCATACACGGCAAACGAAAGTCCAAAGGTTTTACACCAACAGCACAACAGCAGGTAGCAAACAGAAGTCTGTGTCACACACCGGGTGATCGGGCAGCGCACCCGACACCCGGCAGCCTTACCTGTCTCCGGCGCTCTGCTCCGTCCTGGGCGCCGCCATCTTGAAATCGGGTGTGCGCATGCGCAGATCCACCAGCTTCTTTAAAACCCCTGTTCCTCTCTCATTGGTGGATCCTAATGGCGCTTAGTTTAAAAGGCACTTCCTCCTTACCTAAGGTGCCTGTTCTTTGAGTCCTTATCTGATGATTAGAAGTGGCTTCCCTGTGAACCTGTGGCATCTGTTATCTATTGCCTCAAGAGCTGATGCTTCATCCGTGACATCTGTTTGCCTAAAGAGCTGACGCTTCATCCGTGATATCTGTTTGCCTAAAGAGCTGATGCTTCATCCGTGGTATCTATTGCCTAAAGACCTGACGCTTCATCCGTGGTATCTGCTGCCTAAAGAGCTGGCGCTTCATCCGTGATATCTGTTTGTCTGAAGAGCTGACGCTTCATCCGTGATATCTATTGCCTAAAGACCTGGCACTTCATCCGTGGTATCTGTTGCCTAAAGAGCTGACGCTTCATCAGTGGTATCTGTTGCCTAAAGAGCTGACGCTTCATCAGTGGTATCTGTTGCCTAAAGAGCTGACGCGTCATCCATAATATCTACTGCCTAAAGAGCTGACGCTTCATCCGTGGTAGCTATTGCCTAAAGAGCTGACACTTCACCCATGGTATCTGTTGCTTAAAGAGCTGACACTTCATCTGTGATATCTGTTTGCCTAAAGAGCTGACGCTTCATCCGAGATATCAGTCTCCCTAAAGAGCTGACGCTCCATCCACTGCATCTATTTCTCCTGTGCCTGCAGAGCTGTCGCTCTACCTGCAGATTCTACTACTCCTCCGTTGTCTGAAGAGCTGACCCTCTACAGTTGCTCTAAGCCTTCCCAAGGGCTTCCGTTCAGTACTCCTGGTCAGGGCCGCGACCTGCGAGTCAGACGCAGCTAAGACTATACTGCTTTGCGGTGGTTCCTGGTGAACACCGTCTCCTCGTTAGACTCCGTGCCCTGCCAGAAGTAGTGCTAAACTATACGAACCCTAGGATTCGCTTCTTCAGCTTGACTCTTCCTGTGGAACCGTGACAGTCTGGAAGCTTTAACCGGCAGGGAGGCTAAGCCCTAAGCCTTAAATACAGGAATCAGCCAATCAGAGCCTAGCTCTGTAGTCGCCCACAGACTCTGCTAATGATAATATTAATCAGCCGCAGGCTTGTTGAGCTAATGCGCATGCGCCCGGCTGCCCCGTGTTGCCGGGATGCGGGTCTGAACTGTTTTAGCGTCCGACCATTACCTTAGCACGTGACGTCCCGGTCGTCTTAGCGATGGCCGGGACGCAGGTGAAAGAGTCGCGGTGGGTGGGCACCGCCGCGGTTTCGTAACAGTTTAAGAATATATGAGATGGTCATTAAAATGTTGATTGTCCATCAAGGGTTTTGAAAATATTTGAGTATACTTACATCATGTTTACTATATAAGTCAATGATTTCTATTTTTGTCACTGTTCAAAAAACTGTAGGAGTGTTGTGAAGAGGAAAGTCTTGTTTCTAGGCCCTAGAACTTTGTAAAATGTTCTGTAAAGAACACAAATTTAGAACTGATTGATTAAATAGTGTTATCTTTCTGAATTGTATATCCACAAGTATGAAGGGGTTAAACAGATGGATAGAATGGAAAGACAGCATTAATAGCTGGTCCACAGTGCTTGCTGATTCATCCTTTTTTCTCGGTCTTACCTGGCAAAGATTTTTATCAGGTGCACAGGAAGCTGGTAGACAAGAGCTACAGTCAGCATGATAGCAGTGAACAAAGCATTGTTGGATAAAAACACATTATGTGCTGAGCAGAGTAAATGTGATATGTGAGTTATGGAGGAATGGCTTTACAAAGGGCTGACAAAGAACAAAAATATACAGGTATAAATCTGCTTGTCTCATCAGTTGTTGCGAAGCAATGCACCTTTAGTAAAATACAGCAATGTGGCTAAATCCCATATCAAATTCAAAATAATCTAGACAACAACAATCCTGTAGATCAAAATCAGACTTTAGAAGCTCTAGAGTATAAAAATGTATAATTCATATTTAATGCTTGCTTGCAATTGATATTTAATTCATAATTTTAGTACATTTTTATGACAGGTAGTTAGAGCTACGTATAGCAATTTGCAGGCACAGACTGAACATTAAACTTATTATAGGATTCTTCAGTAGGCCCCAATGTTGGTCCTTATAATATGTTTGACATACGGAAAACATGGAATAAGTGACTTTATTGCTTTCCAATATCAAATTGTCTACAGTATAGATTATTATAGTATGAAATATGTGCGCTACATTTAATATATTATCTTGGTTATATAATTGGTTGGATTTACAAGTGGGTAACACATACACCTGTCTGACACTGGAATGAGGAATAAAGAAATATAAAATAAGGAAATTCGGGGCAATGCATACAATATACATAAGGCATTGGGATAATTTTTGTGTACCATATATATAGGTGGTACTACCACTACAAGTTGGTGCATCAATCAAAATAAATTTGAAAATAAAAAGAACAAATAAATAAATGAAGCCGCGCTGACAGAGTCATAAAACAAAATCTAAAAAGAATTTAGGTGTAAATCCAGCAATACTTTTCCACCTCCTCATTAAGTCCCTGCATTTCTTTTCTGATCATGTGTGGAAGCTAGTGTTTTCTCAGCGATGCCCAATCTGGGCTTTATGTTCTTCACTGTGCATGTACCAGAAGACCAGAGCAGGGTCCAGTGAACCAGCATCATTGCTCCCCCCTCCTAAGCTCCAGGCCCCATATCCATTGTACACCCCTTCAAAGTCTATAGTTCTGTCCCTGTGTGGCCATATACATTGTGTGACTGGAACGCTTATAAATAACTTATTTGTGGCTGGATCATGTAGAAATAATTTATTTTAGAAATGTATTTAAATCACAGTTGCAGGCACCAATGTATAATTTGAAATGGACTCATCGCTTGTTTTGTATGCAAGTGTCATTGTTTGGGTTTGTATCTTTGCTACAGGAAGTCTGTTTGCAGATCGCAGGCAATGTTAAGTAAGTCTTTATGTAAAGTGACAAAAACCAGTTTAGCCGTTACTGGATCTCAGACAATGCAAGCATCAAGTTTTAGCACATAACAGAGAGGTGTAAATATTGTTAGCTTTGCATTGCATGTAAATCAATGTTTGGGAAAACAAACTGCATCCTGATTCTAAAAATAGCCTGTGAGGCTGTGTTCAAATCGATATAAAAAGCCCTGTCTTGTATTGAAAATTGTTCTTCTTGCTTCATCTGACCTGCTCCTGGTACCTTCAACCAGTGTGTGCAAATAAACATCCCTTGCTTCAAAGACCTGGCTGGAAGCTTCTCCATTCCTGTGACCTACAGATTAGACCCAAAATGTAATCCGTTCCCAGTTGTTACTGAGGTGTGGACCCAGCTTTTTCTGGTACCACCGCTCTGCCAGTTACCCTGCAGCACTGGCCAGTGGGATAGGCGAGGGGGGATGCATCCACAGCAACCCTGATCAATCGGAAGAGGTCAGTAGTACCAGCCTAGGTACACCAGCAAGGGGTACATTAGCAGCATCAGTTACCCAGAAGAAACCCAGTACTGGATGCCGGTAAGGAGTCCAGTGATGGCAGCATTTGTAAACACCTCCTACTGCAGCATTTGGGACTATGAAAGGGAACGGTTGCAAGGTACGCCCAGCCGGTTTCCAGCAACAGCAGACAGGGTGGCACAGGCGGTCCATCCTATCACAGATTTCGATCACCAGGTGTCTTGTTCTGTACATATTCTGTACATATTTTGCATTTATTTGCACACCATATTAAACCTTCTATTTAGTGCAATTTGGGAATGGCAAAATACATTATAAATAGGATCCTAAAATATATTCTAAAATATAATATTATGACCACAGAGTTGATTTAAAAGCTAAGCTAAACATGACAATCTCATATTCCATTATATGTAGACTGAACTGATAGCAGCATTGTGTCTACTAACAATACCCTATTTTGAAGATAGTTCATCTGAAATCACTACTTATAGTTAAGTTGCTAATAAAGATTGCAGACTTATAATAGCTTCTGTATCTATAGGTATGTTACATTACATATAGTTTTATTACAACAATTTGATGATGTTATCCTGAAGTGCAAAATTTAAATCGTAAGAAGAAATGGATTGAAGTATAGTTTGTTATTGATATAGTTTTATGCATAGATCAAATTCATCTTTAGAAGTAACAAATAAAATTTCTATAGGTATTTATTCGTTTGAATCTCTGGACAATGCAATAATTTAATCTCTTTGTGTAGTTTATGGATATGATAGAAAGTGTTATGATTATAGTTTTATTTATTATTATTCCTCATTGTTGCAAGTACTACATGCAGCTGGGACAGTGTAATGGAGATGAAGGTCAATCTTGACTAATGGATGTTTGGATTTGGCAATGTTTCTAGTCAGAACACAGGGGTGTGGAACATTCATTTAACATTCTCTAATAAAACTTTCACTAGGATGACAATAAGACATGCACAAAACTGTGTTTAAAAAAGATACTTGTATATTAACAATGACATAGGAAGGTAGCAGAATAATTACAGCAACAAGAAAAATCCACATGGAGTACGTTAATGTTCACCCATTGATTTGTCCAAGGTCCCAGATATAATGCAATGCAACAACTTTAAAATCATGTACTTTGCATTGAACTAACCCTTTAACAGGCCTATTTCATTAATTTCACTGCTCCTTTGATGTGTCAGAGATCTATGCTGCTGTAAAGATTCAATACACTTGGTTCTCATACAGGTGAAAGCTGGAGACACACTTTACTGACTTGGCTAACACTGATAACTAGAGTGTATTCCTGACCCCTATAGCTATAAGTGATAGGTCTTCAACTGGGGCCTACGTTGGGTAAAGACAACTTGTGCAAGATAAGCTAATATATGAAATGGTGGGAACCTACACCTTATATTAACAACTTCCCTTGATAATGTCATCAGACCGTGCCAAGTGGCCACCGACTTGAAGATAGCTATAAGCCCTCTGCCATGCAAATATACCACGCAGGTGCTTCAAGAGAAGCGTGTGAACAAAGGAAACACCTGCAGTGAAAGAAGGGTACAGTGTGTGATGCTGTAATATTTTATGCTGCTTCATTCAAGTATCCATAGATCTATGATGGTCTATGATGTATTGTGTCCTGTGAGATCTCCTATTTTATACTTGGAATTTGTCTCAGAAATTCAAAATGTGTTTCTGCATATTGCAACCAAAACAGAAATAGGCAATTTGGTATCTGATTGCTCATAATTCATTGAAATGTATGCATGTCCCCTCTTTACTGCTCTTCAGCTATTTGTTGCTGTAGTCCTTTGCTTGGTGTAACAATGTTTTAAAAAGATGCAAGTGAATACTCTATTAGGGAAATCTACCAACCATGCAATGTAAATCAATGAAAATTAACTGTGAACCAGTCACTCACCGGACCGTGAGTGCCTCTTCACTGGTGCGTGGCTCTCCAGTATTCCTGCCAGCACCTATCCTGAACCGTGGCCGTCCGCCATCCTGATGGTCTGCGCATGCGCAGTTCCTAAGAACTCTTCTGACCCTTGCTTTTAGTTAATTGGTTGATCAGGCAACGCTCCCTATTTAAAGCACCTGTGTTCATTACCTCGTTGCCTGATCTTGGAGTCTCATTCCCTGTGAGTCTCTGAAGGTGTTCCTGTATACTTCTCCGTGTCTTCAGCTTCCTGCTGATTCCTGCTCAACTCATTGCCGGTTTCCAGACCGCTTCAAGTCTCCTGTGTTCTACTATGTCTTCAGTTCCCTGCTGATTCCTGCTCTAATCATCTGCGGCTTCCAGTCCGCTATTACCTCCAGTGTTCTACTCGTGTTCGCTATCTCCAGTGATTCCTGCATTGCTCATCATTGTTCTACCCATGTCAAGTTCTCTGCCTGTGTGCTGACCCGGACCCTGATTACCGCTACCACTCACCTGTGGTTTCTTTACTCGTGCTGGCGTGCAGCCGCTCAGCTGTTCCTGTATCCTCTCGTGGACAGCCTGCTCAACTGAACCGCGGTATGCTTACTTTCTATTGACTGTATTCGTTTACTGCATATTCGCTTGGACTGTTCTCCACTTACCCACGGAATCCTCTATCTCCCTGAAACTGTGTTATTACTCCGCATATCTGCTGGGAAGTTTACCTCTTTGTTCAGTCGTGAGATACATATGCTAATTGACCTTCTGCTATTAGCCTGGATTCCAGTAGTGAATTCGTCTCTGTCAAGCAGCGCCTGTCACACCAACATAGACTTGTGCATATTATTTGGGATCAAGTTCCTTGTGCTGTCAGTGTCTACATTCTATGTTTCCACTCATCGACACCTGTACCTATCCCCACCTATAGCAGTGGTACAACTTGCTGTACGCAGACCACTGACTCCCAGTTACCTACCTGCACCAGTAACAAGTCCTCTCACTATAAGCAGTGGTACAACTTGCTGTACGCAGACCACTGACTTCCCCGTTACCTAGCTGCACCTGGAACAAGTCCTCTCACTACAAGCAGTGGTACAACTTGCTATACGCAGACCACTGACTTCCCCGCTACCTATCTGCACCTGGACAAGTCTCTTCACCATAAGCAGTGGTACAACTTGCTGTACGCAGACCACTGACTTCCCTGTTACCTTCCTGCACTTCTTCACGTCCGTCAAGATCCTCGGGTTCATATCTACCTAATCATTAAACAGATTGCTGCTAGTCATTGACTTTTCTATTTGCATCCTCTCACCATCTGCTGAGTCATATGTTCCGCTAGTCACCCTGCTACCAGAGGACCACTGTGTAACCCACACTACTCTGGTAAGATCATCATCTGGTGATATTCTGGGCAAAGACTCCTAGTGCCCATGACAGAACCTCATAGTTAGCAACAAAATAAACTCAAGCCCAAATATCTATATATTTATTGATATGGGTACACTTCAAGTGATGCACACACGAACACCTTCTTGCTTTTACTTTGCTCTTTATTGTCAGGATGGCAAAGTAATTAATAAGTTTGCACACACTTTCCCTGTGGCCCTAGACCAGCTCCCTACACACCAGCCACAGTGTGGAGTTGGTCACACAAATAAAAGAAAAAGACAGGTTTAAATAGTTTACACTCCTACCACAGCCCTATCTTGATGGACAGATGACACTCCCACATAGCCTTTAAAAATGAATTCCCTGCAGGTATTCTGTTTGATTAGCCTCAGTGCAGACCCACTCTGTCTGCCTGCTGCTAGCTGTGGAAATAGATGCTTTTAAACCACTCCCTTCATCACATATCCCTCCCCCTAGTGTTACCAAGTAGGGGGGGTGCGGACTGTACAAGAAGCGCACATATTCGTGATAGTGCATCTGCATTTTTATGCAGAATCTCTGGTCAAAGTTCCACTGAGAGCACGAAAGGTTGCAGTGCCAAGAACCAGCGGGTCACCTTGGTATCTACTTCGTGGTGGTTCTGCATTTGTAATAGTGCATGGTCTGTTATTATTGAGAAATCTCAGCCTAGGAGATAATAGTGCAGATATTCTGTAGCCCATTTTGTGGCGAGACATTCTTTCTCGACAGTTGCATACTTTTATTCCCCCGGAAGCAACTTTCGACTCAGATGCAGGACAGGATTTTCTACTCCATTCTTCTCCTGCGATAAGACTGCACCTAACACAACACTGGAGGCATGGGTTTGGATTTAGAACCCAGGGGTAAAGTTAGGTGCTTGAAGAAATGGAGAAGAACAGAGGGCTAAGCAAAGTCAGACCAGGCTAAACTGCCTTATAATATTTTTTATGGACATTTGTTTATGAGGACCTGATGGTAAGATCCGGTAGTGGTTTTGAGGAAATGGGGGCATATAGTCGTAAAAATAGAGAATCAGAACTGTCTTCATCATTCATTCTACTCATAACTAATAACACATACCATAATCACACATATAAGATAGGTAAATCAAAATAGGAATGTTACAGCATATATAAGATAGAATTAAAAGATAAGTATTTGGAGATAAACCTGAAGATTGTAATGAGAGACTGTCAACTGAAATATGTATGTCAATATTGTAATAACCTCCTGAAAATGTGTACAATGTTGGATATGTACACATACACTACATGCACACCAATATGTTGAATTGTTGCCAATACTTTTAAATCTTACAGAGTTGCTTAATTTGCCAGAGGGAAGACCAGTTGCTGGGAAATATAATGAACCTCGACCTCTTTACTTAAAATTGTTGCCACATGTATTGACAGAAAGTGTTATATGTATACATTTTACTAATAGACCTATAGATGAGAGAAATTAACATTTAGGTAAAATTGGGAAAAGTCCTGCATTTAAAAATAAATCTAAAATTTAGATATGTTGGATCAAAGAGATTTTTAAAGCCAGGGGCCACTTCTCCCTTCTCATCCTCCTTGACCTCTCTGCAGCCTTTGACACCGTTGACCACCCCCTCCTCCTTCACACCCTCCAGTCTTTCGGCCTCTCCGGCCCAGTCCTGTCCTGGTTCACCTCTTACCTTACTCACCGTTCCTTCTCTGTCACCACCTCTGGGTCTCTCTCCCCCCCATCCACCCTTCCAGTCGGGGTCCCTCAGGGCTCTGTTCTGGGACCCTTACTCTTCTCTCTATACACCTCCTCCCTGGGTGAACTCATCAGCTCCTTCGGCTTCAGCTACCACCTTTACGCTGACGACACTCAACTATACCTCTCCTCTCCTGATCTCTCTCCCTCCCTCCTCTCTAGGGTGTCCGCCTGCCTCTCTGCCATCTCCTCCTGGATGTCCTCTCGATTCCTCAAACTTAACCTTGCCAAAACTGAGCTCATAGTTTTTCCTCCCTCTCATACCCCATCCCCTTCTGACCTCTCCATCACTGTCGACAACACCTCTATCTCCCCTGTCCCCCAACTTCGCTGCCTTGGTGTCATCCTCGACTCCTCTCTCTCCTTTGGCCCCCACATCCTCTCTCTTGCTAAATCCTGCCGCTTCCAGCTGCGCAACATCGCTCGCATCCGGCCCTTCCTCTCCCAAGATGCCACCAAATGCCTTATCCACTCTCTGATCATCTCCCGCCTGGACTACTGCAACCTCCTCCTCACTGGCCTTCCCCACTCTCATCTCGATCCCCTTCGATCCGTCCTTAACGCTGCAGCTAGGCTTATTTTCCTCTCTCGCCGCTCCTCTTTTGTCTCCCCCCTCTACCTAGCCCTTCACTGGCTCCCATTCCCCTTCAGAATCCTCTTTAAGCTCCTCACACTCACCTACAAGGCCCTCGCCAACTCCACTGCACCCTACATCTCCACCCTCCTCTCTATTCATGCTCCATCCCGCCCTCTCCGTTCTGCCTCTGACCGTCGCCTCTCTTCCCCCCTTATAACCTCCTCCCACGCGCGTATCCAAGACTTCGCCCGCGCTGCCCCCCTCCACTGGAACAAGCTCCCTCCCTCCATCAGAACTTCCCCTAATCTATCCAGCTTCAAACGGGCCCTAAAAACCCACCTTTTTCTTAAAGCCTTTCTGTCTCCCACTTAACTTCCTACCTTATCTTCTGCCTCTGTCCCCCTACTCTCCCTCTCTCCCCTGCGTCTCTCTGTCTGTCCACCCCTCCCCTTAGATTGTACGCTCCTCTGAGCAGGGCCATCTCTCCTCCTGTTTCCACCACTTCTAACTCTGCTCTCCAGCTACTTAGCCCTCCTCCTCAAAGGTCCTCCACCCCACATCCACTTTCGCTCCCTCCTCCCCCCTGGGGGTCTCCCTGTCTTCCACGCCCCCCTTCTTGGGCCCCGTCATTTTCGGATCCTCCCTCCCCCTTCCCCGCCCTCTCTAGCTGTGCATTGAGCGTACTGAGTTGCTGTGTTTACTGTACTGTGCTGTCTCCCATTGTATTGTGATTTTGTTTGTCTCTGTACGGCGCTGCGGATGCCTTGTAGCGCCTTATAAATAAATATTAATAATAATAATAATAATAATTTTTATAGTTAATAGAACATAGATTGATCTTAAATTATTTTAGTGCACAAACAAGAGGTTATTGTGTAACATTACAGATGAAGTATGAAACATAAAGTTGTATTTTTTTTTGACAAATGAAACATAATCTAGAGAAGATAATTATATAGATGAAGTAATAAAAGTAAAGAGAGTTTTGCAAAGATATATAACATGACATTATCTGCAGTAGATACAAGGTTTTCGTTGTTAGATTAGAAACATTATATAATAATAATTTTTCAGGTTTTGGTACATGGTTTCAATCGTTGATGCATTCATTAGGAAGATTTCTTCTCTTTATATTAGGAATATTGTTAGTTATCTATTTTGTATTAAAATGTATACCAGTACTGTTGAAATTTTGTAAGAAAAAAATGAGTAGTTAAGAGAATGAATAATACAGGGAAAGAAATTATAGAACTGTATGAACAAATTAAACCTCATAATCATAATATTGTGTGATAGTTTAGAGAACTATCAAATGAGGGACTGTCAAAGATATTTTATTTTGGATGAAGACAATTTATTAATATGAAAATATTTACATTGTTTTATCTTATTTTAGTATATCATTAATATTTGGTGTGGTATTATTATGTCAAATGGATCCTTGCGTGTGAGCTGATGAGAGGGATATGAACAGGAATTAAGTTATTCAAAGAACAGATGTTTCTAATCCGAGATGTTGGACAAAGAGTTGCAAGAATTTCTTCAAAGTCTCCATTGCATCCCGGGGAGCTAAAAGGATCAAGATATGCCTATATACCTTCTCAGCCTATTGTAATATGACATTTGTAAATTGTAGTACAACCTACTTTTATTTGTACTAAAAGGGAACGGAGGCAAAGTATGTCCAGCCGGTTCCAAGCAACAGCAGACAGGGTGGCATAGGCGGTCCATCCTGCCACAGATTTCTGGTGGCAAGCGGTGGGATAACCCTGGGCGGATTTTCGTGCACCAGTCTTGAGAACCGAGTTATTCAGGAGAGGAATAACTGCAGCCAGGAGAACGCACAGACTGTGGAAGTGCAGTAAAATGTCCAAGGTGGACCTTGAGTTACTGTGCCAAGCAAAGAAGTTAGAAATTCCTTACACAGCGACAAGGACAGAAATGAAAAAGGCGCCGAGAGTCTGGGATGCGCAGTATGGGTCAGCAGATGAGCAAGCTGACTGCGACAGTGACCAGGAGGAGACTTTAACTCCAAACCTAGAGGTACCTGCAGCAACATCCCAGAACACAGCACCTGTTTCCAGCAACAGTCCCCTCCCACAGAGTCAACCAATGATGCAAGTTCAACAGCGTGATAAGGGGTAACTTTTCTGTAGTAATGCAGCAGCTGGGGTCCCTGGGAGACAAAACAACTGAGGCTTATCCTTAAGTTGTGGGTCAATCAATGGGCACCACCTCCTGCAATGGCCCGTGAACAGTCATCTGCTGGGCCCAGATTGGGATCTCTTCACTTAACTAAATTTGATGGCACTGTTGAAGATATTGATGGACATTTGCAGGTGTTTGAATTGTCTTGTAGCCTCCATGACTTGCCGAAACAGGAGTGGGTAAAGTGTCTGATTCTCACAAGGTTGTGCAGTGGAAGATTATTGCAGAGTGGCCCAAAAGGACTGTGCGGACTACGACATGGTAAAAGGGACCCTCCTTAAGCGCTATGTTATTACACCAGAGACCTACCGGCAGAAGTTTTGGGACTTGGCTAAAAGTACCCATATCAGCCATGAGGAATTTGCCAACCAGTTGCGGCAGTTGGCAACAAGATGGATTAATGGATCTGATGCCAAGTCCTGGGACGAATTAGTGGATTTATTTTGCAGAGATCAATTTCACCACCGGTGCACACTGGAGGTGAAGGAGTGGGTATTGGACCATAGCCCTGCAGCCCTGAAAAAAGCAGCCCTCAGTATGTGGCAGTGAGGCCACACTGGCAGAAACGCCAGGTTAACAGCCATCACCAAAGGACTGTGCAATCAGGGGGACAGCCCTCTTCTACTCACCCCCAAAAGCAAGTACCTAACCCTTCGGGTACCATTCGCCAGCCACCGCCCCGTCCTGTCCCTGGGAGTTATCAGAGACCACCGGAGCCCAGGCTGGATAAGAAGTGCTATGACTGCAGGAAAACCAGTCATTTAAGGATGGACTGTCCGACAGCCCCAGCGCCCTAATCTGAGTCCTGGGTCCGGCTGACTTGCTTAACTGATGAAGGTGAGCCATTAGAGACTGTTTCTACTCCTGCCAGCCCAACGGAGCCTTAGTGGGTAAGAGTCACCTGTTTGTCCAAAAAACCCCCAAAAACATGTAGAGGAACCTGCAGCCGGTCCAAGTTTGACCCCTGCAGGGAGAAGGACTTAGAGACTCAGGGGCCTCAATTACTGTTATGAGCCCCCATCTTATTCATCATCATCATCATCATTTATTTATATAGCGCCAACATATTCCGTAGCGCTTTACAATTGGGGACAAACATAGTAAACTAATAAACAAACTGGGTAAAACAGACAAAGAGGTGAGAAGGCCCTGCTCGCAAGCTTACAATCTATTGGACAATGGGAGTTTTACACATGAGGTTAAGTCTACATTTGCAGTCGGCCCAGCCAAACTGCAAAGGTAAAAGTGACTCATAAGCTAAATGATCCTGTCACACAACAATGTCAGTCAAGGGGGATCTTATTGACCCTGCTGCAGTACCGCAGGGTCGCACTGCCAAAGTTACTGTGGCAGTTGGACTGGAGAAGGAAGTACCTGTCGCAAGGGTGTATCTGGACTGGGGAGATGGACAGGAGTTGCGAGATGTTGCCGTTATGGATGGCCTCCCAACTAACGTGATCTTAGACATCAATGTTGGGGTTGGAATTGTGTCCGCATTTCTCAACTCTATTACCCAGAGCCAAGCTGCCTGACTACAGTCTTCAGGATCTACACCTGCACAACCCAGCCCAGAGGAAAAGACCACAGCTGCTAGACAACAGCCATCACCAGCAACCAAATCTTCAGCAAGCCCAGAGGAAAAGACCACATCTGCTATTTCTTCAGGAAACAGCCAGCGCTTTGCCTCTGAAAAGACTATGTCTCCTAGCAACGCAGAGGATACTGTTTCTTGCCAATATTAGGGATTTATTTGTCTTACTTTTCAAATGTATGTAATTCCTTGTTTGGAAAAAGCTGCGGTACCTGCAGCTCTTCTCTCTTTAAATCGTCTCGGAGGAAGCTTGTTGCACCAATGTTTGGTGGTAAGGACTAGTAATGCACCCCTTGTGGGGGTGCCCGGTGATGCTCCTGTCCCTAGCAGTATGTCAATTCCAGCGGTGAATATAGAAGACCACAGTGACCCCCCCTTTGACTGACTCCACTTTTGACTGACCCTAGTCACCCCAAAATAGACCCCCCTGCAGCATATCCTGACTTAGACGATAGAGAGGGCACGCAGGGAAGAGTTCAGGGCAGCGCAGCTCTCTAATCCATCACTGGAAGGCATGAGGCGCTAGACTGGCAGCAGCCTTTCAGGGATGGAGGTGAGGAGTGTGACCTGACATAAAGAGTTGTTGTACCGTTTAGCTAGGAAGGTAGATGGGGATAGACCAGTCCGGGAACAAGTTCAACTGGTGGTACCAGGGGACTTTCACGTGCAACTAATGTCAGTTTCCCATGAAATCCCTATGGCTGGACAACAGAGAAGGGATCGAAGACTGAAGCTCTTGACACAGAACTTTTTCTGACCTGGAATGTCGGATGACGTCCGGCCCTACTGTAAGTCCTGTGATGTGTGTCAGCATCTTGGGCGCCCCAGTGCTCGTGCTCCCCTCAGGTCTTTGTCAATAATTGGGGAACCTTTTCAGTGAGTGGATGTGGACATAGTAGGTCCCCTGCCTGTGCGGAGTAGATCAGGGAAGAGGTGCATCCTCACCGTGGCGGACTATGCTACCCAGTATCCAGAGGCTGTATCTCTGTCCTCCATCACTGTGGGAAAAGATAGCTGAAGAGCAAGAGAAACAGAAGACTTTGTGTGCCCAGGACGCGCGTGCCAAAGTGTTTGAGGAAGGGCAGAATGCCTTTGTTTTGATGCCCATGTGCCAGAACAAGCTCCAGGCTGCCTGAGCTGGACTGTACACAGTCTCAAAATGCCTGAGTGACATCACTTTTCTTGTTTCATTTAAAAGCGACTGTGGGCGGCAGCAGACCTACCACATAAATATGTTGAAGGCAAACAAGAAACGTGTGGAGTCGGTAGCAGCGGTTTGCTGCTTATCAACTGGGGAACCAGGAAGTGACTCACTACCTGACCTCCTCGTGGATGCCAGAGGTGAAGGTTGTGTAGAGGAAGTGGGCTGGGATGAACGGTTGAGTGCCCGCAAGAGGGAGCAGCTGGAGGCAATGCTGTGGCCCTTTGCGACTCGGTTCAGTAAAAAGCCCGGTTGGACTTCCTTGGTGATGCACCATGTGGACATTGGTAAGCATAGGCCAGTTAGGCAACCCGCATATCGGGTCTCACCAACGGCCAAGAGGAGTCTATACTGGGAGATGTGGGGGCTGTTTGAACTACTACAACTCCGGTGTATTAGTTCCCACAAATTATAAGGCAACACGGTTTTGCACATACTACCGGCAGTTGAATAATTTGCCCATGTCTGATACCTACCCATTGCCCGGTATTACCGCTTTTGTAGATGAGCTGGACAAAGTTCAGGGTTACCTAGAAGACATTTCTATTTTCAGTAAGATTTGGAAGGATAATCTGGAGCAAATAGGGCTGGGGTTAGGGAAGATTGGGTGGGCATGTCTGACTGTTAGGGCAGAGAAGTGCCAGATGGGGATGTCAGAGGTACAGTACATCGGTCATCGTGTGGGGGGAGGCAGGGTTAGGTCAGAATCAGCTAAGGTAGAGATGATTCGAGACTGGCCCCAGCCCACGACCCAGTTGCATGTACTGGCATTCTTAACGACTGCAGGGTAATACAGGCGCTCTGTCCCAGACTTTAGTACTGAAGCGAAGCCCCTGACAGATCACACTAAGAAGAAACTCCCCAAAGTAGTTGATTGGACACTCAGTAGTGAACTGGCATTTCAGTCATTAAAGGAAGCCCTGGTTCGAGCTCTAGTACTGTTGGCGCCCGATTATGACAAGGGGGTAAATGTATCAAGCTGAGAGTTTTCCGGCGGGTTTGAAAAACCAATCAGATTCTAGCTATCATTTATCTAGTACATTCTACAAAATGATAGCTAGAATCTGGTTGGTTGCTATAGGCAACATCTCCACTTGTCAAACCCGCCGGAAAACTCTCAGCTTGATACATTTACCCCAGGAACTTAATTGTGCAAACTGACGCGTCACAGTATGGACTGGGAGCAGTACTTAGCCAGGCGGGGCCAGATGGGCAGGAGCACCCTGTGGCCTATTTGGCAGAAAACTGCTAAACTGGGAGGTAGGGTATGCCACAATTGAGAAGGAATATTTGGCCATTCTGTGGGCAGTGAAAAAACTTTAACCATATTTGTATGGACAACATTTAACTGTGGTTACTGATCATAATCCTTTAAAGTGGCTACAACACACCACAGGGGAAAATGGCCGACTGTTGTGCTGGAGCCTTGCAATTCAAATTTATGACTTTGACATAATTCACAAGCAAGGAAAGGCTCACAGCAATGCAGAAGGACTGTCTTCGCAGGAGGAGCCGGATCCACTGGGTCAACCCCGGTAACCCTATGCACTGCAGGTCCAGGAGCTAAATTGATGGGCATGCTGGTTGCCCGCATGGAGAAGGGAGGGAGGAGTGTGACTGGATCACTTATAAATAACTTATTTGTGGCTGTATCATGTAGAAATAATTTATTGTAGAAATGTATTTCAATCAGCAGTGCAGACACCAATGTATAATTTGAAATGCACTTATCGTGTTATATTGGGATGTGTTTTGTATGCAAGTGTCATTGTTTGGGTTTGTATCATCGCTAGAGGAAGTCTGTTTGCAGATCGCAGGCAATGTTAAGTATGTCTTTATGTAAAGTGACAAAAACCTGTTTATCCGTTACTGGACCTCAGATAATGCAAGCATCAAGTTTTAGCATATAACAGAGAGGTGTAAATATCGTTAGCTTTGCATTGCATGTAAAATCATATTTGGGAAAACAAACTGCATCCTGATTCTAAAAATAGCCTATAAGGCTGTTTTCGAATCGATATAAAAAGCCCTGTCTTGCATTGAACATTGTTCTTTCTTGCTTCATCTGACCTGCTTCTGGTACCTTCAACCAGTGTGTGCAAATAAACATCACTTGCTTGGAAACTTCTCCATTCCTGTGACCTACAGATTAGACCCAAAATGTAATCCATTCCCAGCTGTTACTGAGGTTTGGACCCAGCTTTTTCTGGTACCACCGCTCTGCCCGCTACCCAGCAGCTCTGGCCAGTGTGATAGGCGAGGGGGGATGCATCCACATTAACCCTGATCAATCGGAAGAGGTCAGTAGTACCAGCCTAGGTACACTAGCAAGGGGTACATTAGCAGCATCAGTTACCCAGAAGAAACCCGCTACTGGATGTCGGTAAGGAGTCCAGTGATGGCAGCATTTGTAAACACCTCCTACTGCGGCAAGAGGGCGCATTTGGGACAATGAAAGGGAACGGTGGCAAGGTACGCCCAGCCGGTTTCCAGCAACAGCAGACAGGGTGGCACAGGGGGTCCATCCTGTCACAGATTTCGATCGCCAGGTGTCTTGTATTTATTTGCACACCATATTAAACCTTCTATTTAGTGCAATTTGGGAATGACAAAATACATTATAAATAAGATCGTAAAATATATTCTAAAATATAATATTATGACCACAGAGTTGATTTAAAAGTTAAGCTAAACATGACAATCTCATATTCCATTTTATGTGGACTGAACTCATAGCAGCATGGTCTCTACTAACAATACCCTATTTTGAAGATAGTTCATCTGAAATCACTACTTATAGTTAAGCTGCTAATAAAGATTGCAGAATTATATTAGATCCTGTATCTATGGGTATGTTACATTACATATAGTTTTATTACACCAATTCAATGATGTTATCCTGATGTGCAAAGTATAAATTGTAAGAAGAAATGGATTGAAGTATAGTTTATTATTGATATAGTGTTATGCATAGATCAAATTCATCTTTAGAAGTAACAAATAAAATTCCTATAGGTATTTATTCGTTTGAATCTCTGGACAATGCAATAATTTAATCTCTTTGTCTAGTTTATGGAAATGATAGAAAATGGTATGATTATAGTTTTATTTATTATTATTCCTCATTGTTGCAAGTACTACATGCAGCTGGGACAGTGTAATGGAGATGAAGGTCAATCTTGACTAATGGATGTTTGGATTTGGCAATGCTTCTAGTCAGAACAGGGGTGTGGAACATTCATTTAACATTCTCTAATAAAACATTCACTAGGAGGACAATAAGACGTGTACAAAACTGTGTTTAAAATAGATACTCATATATTAACAATGACATATGAAGGTAGCAGAATAATTACAGCAACAAGAAAAATCCAAATGGAGTACATTAATGTTCACCCATTGATTTGTCCAAAGTCCCAGACAACAACTTTAAAATCATGTACTTTGCATTAAACTAACCCTTTAACCAGGCCTATTTCACTAATTTCACTGCTACTTTGATGTGTCAGAGATCTATGCTGCTGTAGAGATTCAATACACTTGGTTCTCATACTGGTGTAAGCTGGAGACACACTTTACTGACTTGGCTAACACTGATAACTAAAGTGTATTCCTGACCCCTACAGCTATAGGTGATAGGTCTTCAACTTCTATGATGTATTGTGTCCTGTGAGATCTCCTATTTTATACTTGGAATTAGTCTCAGAAATTCAAAATGTGTTTCTGCATATTGAAACCAATACAGAAATAGGGAATTTGGTATCTGATTGCTCATAATACATTGAAATATATGCATGTCCCCTCTTTACTGTTCTTCAGCTATTGTTGCTGTAGGCCTTTGATTGGTGTAACAATGATTTAAAAAAATGCAAGTGAATACTCTATAAGGGAAATCTACCAAACATGCAATGTAAATCAATCAAAAATTTACTGTGAACCTCATAGTTAGTAACAAAATAAACTCAAGCCCAAATATCTATATATTTAGTGATATGGGCACACTTCAAGTGATGCACACACGAACACCTTCTTGCTTTTACTTTGCTCATTATTGTCAGGATGGCAAAGTAATTAATAAGTTTGCACACACTTTTCTTGTGATCCTAATGCTAAAATAACATAGACCAGCTCCCTACACACCAGCCACAGTGTGGAGTCGGTCACACAATTAAAAGAAAAAGACAGGTTTAAATAGTTTACAATCCTTCCACAGCCCTATCTTGATTGACAGATGACACTCCCACATAGCCTTTAAAAAGGAGTTCCCTGCAGGTATTCTGTTTCATTAGCCTCAGTGCAGACCCACTCTGTCTGCCCGCTGCTAGCTGTGGAAATAGATGCTTTTAAACCACTCCCTTCATCACATATCCCTCCCCCTAGTGTTACCAAGTAGGGGAGGTGCGGACTGTACAAGAAGCGCACATATTCGTGATAGTGCATCTGCATTTTTATGCATAATCTCTGGTCAATGTTCCACTGAGAGCACGAAAGGTTGCAGTGCCAAGAACCAGCGGGTCACCTTGGTATCTTCTTCGTGGTGGTTCTGCATTTGCAATAGTGCATGGTCTGTTATTATTGAGAAATCTCAGCCTAGGAGATAATAGTGCAGATATTCTGAAGCCCATTTTGTGGCGAGACATTCTTTTTCCACAGTTGCATACTTTTATTCCCTCGGAAGCAACTTTCGACTCAGATGCAGGATGAGATTTTCTACTTCATTCTTCTCCTGCGATAAGACTGCACCTAACCCAACACTGGAGGCATGGCTTTGGATGTAGAACCCAGGGGTAATATTAGGTGCTTGAAGAAATGGAGAAGGACAGAGGGCTAAGCAAAGTCAGACCAGGCTAAACTGTCTGGACAACTTTTTTCCAAAATGTCCGTAAGTGGAATAACTCTAGCGAATCGCCTGTAGTAACCTAATAAGACTAGGAAGGTTCTTCACTGCGATTTCTTTTCCGGTTGGCCAGTTTTTGGCTGCTTCCACCGAGTTTAGTTGGGGATTTTTTTGCCCTCGCGTTTCTTAGGTCAAGAGTAGTCAGATAATACTACCAGCTAGATTTTCTATGTGGCATTGGGTAGGCATCAAACTGGGATACGCTATTTAGCTGCCTAAAGTCAATGCAGAAACTTATACTCCCATTGAGTTTCGGAAAAACACAATGGGACTGTTCTACTCACTAGAGGATTTCTTAATTGACAGGACCAACCTTTCCATTGGGGGAAAAGTTAGCTTTTCTGGGTTGGGACCAGGACTAGGACTTAGTCCCCAGGCTTAAAATATTGAAGTATAATACTTTTAAATATAACTTTTCTTCTGCCGTTCCTGAGCCTCTTTTACGTTGGGACATAAATTGTACCAGATTTGGCTCCTTGGGGCATTGCTGCTTCCACCCTTCCTTTATCATATCCACGATACCCCTGGTCTGTCTCCTGAACAATAACTCAAAGGGACTAAACCCTGTTGAGGCGTGAGGTACCTCACGGATAGCAAACATCAAATATGAGATAACAGTGTCCCAATCTTGCACCACGGCTTTCCTTAACATGCTCTTCAATGTGTGGTTAAAGCTCTCCACTAAGCCGTCCATTTTGTGGATGGTCCATTTTGTGGATGGAAACTTCCCTTTACAATGCAGCGCCGCTTTAAATTTAAGCGCTGAAGAGGCTGAACATGCCGGAGGTGAAGAATCCGGAGATTCATACATTTACCCCCAGGTCGCATATTCAAGCAACACCAATATATATATATATGTATGTATATATAAATGTATACATACATTTAAAGATACCTCCTGGCTAGTACTGTGCTCAGAGTAATATGAATGTTTGATGTTTCGAGAACTTTTCATAGAAACCTCTGCCTATCAGCTATTTTTCTCCTTTCACCACAATTCCTCTTCCACTACGGAGGGCTGCTATGGTCAGGTATCCTTTCATCTCTCAATAGGTCAGAGAGAAGCTTCCCGATTTATTACCTAGTTTATAAAGCTGGTATATATGTTTAGTGGATTATTTTTTCCCAGAAGCATTGCATAGCTTTTGATAAAACAGTGTCAATGCTTTTTGTGCACTATTTAATATAAGAAATGATTATGCTTCTTATTACTGTCGCTTGTCAGCATTATTAGTTCCTGGTTGTTCAGAATGTAGATTTTCCAAGCGGCCTTCAAGATGTTTTTAGAACATTGGGAATTAAACAAATATGCTGGAAATATTCACCTCCCCCCTTGATTTCCTGTTGTAGGAGTTATGTGGCATTACAAGCTGCCTGCCCACATTAAGTTTTCCAGAATCTATATCCACTAGAGCAGTTTCTTGTGAAAATGTTATATAACTGATTTTTGGGCTTTTGGTGGGGGAGTTTATTTCCTCACATTCCACTAACACATTTTAAAATTATTTTGTGACAAATTGAATGCAGCAAAAACAAGACAACCATTAGCAATATACTCTAGGGGGTATATTTACTAAATTGCGGGTTTAAAAAAGTGGAGATGTTGCCTATAGCAGCCAATCAGATTCTAGCTGTCATTTTTTAGAATGTACTAAATAAATGATAACTAGAATCTGATTGGTTGCTTTAAGCAACATCTCCACTTTTTCAAACCCGCAGTTTAGTAAATATATCCCTAGGTATCTGTTGTTCAATGTTGAGACCCACGCTTCCCAGAATCCACCTTCCAGATTATAGATACATATGGCACTGTTAACATGTACCCACAGATGAAAATTAACAAAAGGGATCAAGCAAGTACAAAAAGCAATCAGAGGTGAACCTCCAACAGCATTTCAGTAATCTTAATGAATTCTGCATATCATTACCTGGCAAAGGAGTAATTACACTTTATTACTTCTCACTCCTCAAGGGCCAAAGCAAGAATTGTTTACATCCTAATTGACACAGTAAGTTAGTGATGGCTAGCCCTTACTACCTTCATAAGGTCTAAAGGTAAAGTTAGAATACAGCTTATTTAAAATGTTCTTATAGCATGTGATGTAAGTCTTTATATATAAGGAAGAATACATCTATAAGGTAATTGCACTGTGGGATATTTAAGTTTGAAGGGCATATAAATATCAGATACAGTGTATTTGTTTTTATACAAGAGAATAATAAACTCTTTCAAATGTTGAAGAGGGTTTTCATTTAATGGTTACAAGTGGCTAGAAGAGAAAACAGCAAATTAAATTGTTGCAGCTCCTGTGTAAGATGCAAAGGGGGTCAAAGACTGCAAAGATGTTTTTATTATTCTTATATGCTTAGTCATGCTAGCAAACACATCTTGTTGTCCTAATCAGAAATGTTAAATTGCTTAGAATGTATTGACGAAATAAACCAAATTACAGTACAGCCTAATATCTCAAACATAATTAACTTTGAATTATGTGAATTAACAGTGCCTGACAAATTATCATTCAGCTCTGAAATTGAATTCTTTCATGCCATTAGATTTGTTTGTTGAGTGCAAGCAGGCAAAAGTAGTATTTAATAAAGAAATAATGATGCTTTACTGAGAGTGCCCTTGGGATAAGTAAATGTTGACCACATAAATCATGGAAGTTGTATTATCAGGTTAGCTACTGTTAACAGTAAGACCACATAATACAATTAAGTGCATTTAACAATTTAACCTAATATTGTGAATATAAAAAATGCAATTCTCATTCCTTTCCTTATCAGAAGTATCAAATGGAAAACCTCAATGTTCTGTAATATCTCCTATAATCACATCTCCTATAATGTTCAATCAGCGGTTGACCATGTAAATGTACCATATTCAATTGTGAGACGTACCAGCTGCAAGTGAACTACTGTGATACTGCTGAGCTCTTATTAAGTGAGTGAGTTAGCCCCACATACTCAGTAATCTGGATATCTTTAAGCCACATAGGAGTCCAGCCATCAATTTCATTAAGCAAATATATGTTTATAGTATAGGATGAAACCTGTTATCTACCCTGAAATCTCATTAGAATGACCTCACTTCACAAAGTGATTTGTTTCAGCCCTCCTCCGCAAAGAAAGGTGCACCGGTGTGCCTACTTGATACTTAATAATGAATCAGTTTACTCTGCCCAACTTTCACCCAAATCTATTCCTCAACTGCTTCTCCACAATTACCGAGTAGAAATTTTATTTAGAAAAGAATATGAATATTATGCTAAAAAGTGTAGAAGTAATACAATGTTCAATTAGAAGATATGTGGAAGATCTACTAGTATAAGCAACACATATGTAAGATAATATTTTAGAAACGTACTGGAAGTTAGAATTTTTAAGACAATAGATGTTTTCTTTGAAAATAAGGTGATAGAATATTTTTGTATCTACATTATACTTACTGTTAAACAGAATACAAATATTATCATAAGGAAGGGAATTTCAGGAAGCTTCTCAGAGCCCTTAATGTATTCCAAAACAGGGTTAATTGAACAAAATTACTTATGTTATAAATCATAAATGGCAACCAAGGGAATGACTGCTCCGTGAATAAGTGAACAGGAGTGTAGTGAATGGCAGATAAGTGTTTTTAGCATGGGTGTCAATTATTATGTGGACAAATAGAGTAATCTGTCACCAGAAAGGTCTATGCTTAAATGCTTGCTGTCACCCAGGTGCTCGGGTTCGGTATATAGGGATAGAGTTGATCGACTGTTGGTAGAGTCTGGCGAGGACGTAGGGCCTGAGTCTATGGCATGCATACTGAGCGCATCAATGGCACGTAAATTGGCTCTGCATACTCCCAGGGTCAGCAAGGAGTGGATCTCAAGACACTTGTGGTGTTGACCATGGATGTAGGTTCACACTGCTCTACTAGACCAGACACTGCAGGATGCATACAATACGTATGTGGAATATGAAATCTCAAAAGAATGCACATTTTTTCAGTTGCTCCTGACTGCAGACACATGTTATAGCATGCATACGATACTGACTCAGGACTTAGACTAGACCCTTAACTGGTGCAAGAGATACGGCAGAAAAACAGTAAACTTTCACACACGCAGAGCTTTATTCCAACGTGGCTGCATTCACTTGAGTTTGGCATGCCCACATTGTGCATTGAGTACGGGCACACGCCCCTTCCCTGCCCAGCTCACTCCCCGAAATCACAGGCCGTCGTAACTGTCATTTGCGTTGGCAAACGCAGCGGACTAGCTTTCATTGACGGCCGAGTGTCCTCTTTCTGGGCAAGCATAAAAGGGAATTGTGTACGATACGCACAAAAACCAGATATGTCCCTTAATGACTCAGGCCCATATTGTTCATGGTGCATATTAGTACCAATGACAAAGATAGAAGTAGATGAACAATCCTCAAATATGATATCAGGGAATTGGATTTAAAACTTAAAGCTAGGACGCCCAAATTAATATTTTCTACAAAAATAAACTTTGCCAAATGTTACACCTGAAAGACAGAGGGAGCTTAGGAAGGTGAGAAGCAGCTGAGAAGTTGGTGTAAAAGGGAGAGTTTGGAGGCAGTGGAGAACTAGGACAATATCTCTCTTGGCAACAGGTCCTGACATTTATTATTCTATTTCATCATATCATATTTTATGCCCTTATCCTGACAGACTGAAATCTGGGCTTTGACTTGGCCATTGTAGAGAATTCACCTATTTGTTGTAAATCCACGCCAGTGTAGCTTTGGCCTTGTGCCTGGGATCATTGTCCTGCTGAAAGGTGAGCTTTCTCTCAAGCTTAATTTTTCTAGCAGACTGAAACAGGTTGTCTTGCAATATCTCCCTGTATTTTGCACCAAAATTTTTTAACAAGATACCCAGTCCTCGGTGAGGAAAAGCATTCCCACAACCTGATGCTGCAACTCCCATACTTCCTTGCTGGGATGGTATTTGCTGAGGAGTGGCATATCGCTTAGAACTGTGGCCACAAACCCTTATCCCACATTTTAGCTGGGTCACTCTGATGTTTTCTGGCAAACTCCAGACATGCTTTGTCTCCTGTAATATCTCTCTTTTAGCCACCTCCCATACAGGACAGGTACACCTTCATTGCAGTGTCAGCCATTGAACTCTGTAGCTTCTTAAAAGTGATAGTTGGCCTCTCTGTGGCTGCCCTCACTATTCTCCTTCTTTCTCTGACGTTGTGTTTTGAGAGACGGCCTTGTCTAAGCAGTGCCTGGGTGGTATGATGCAGCTTATATTTCCTCACAATTGATCCAACAGTGGATATCCAAGTGGGATATCCAAGTACTTGGATATTATTGTGTATCCTTTTCCTATCTTGTGCCTTGGTACCAGGTAGCGAAGATGTATAGAGACTAGTAGGGGTATTCAATTGTTAGCGAGACCCCCGGAAAACGAGCGCTCGAAAAATATTAGCGTTAATACGGTAATTACTCGCTGAATTTCATCTCGCAGCTCCCTGAGCTGCGAGATGAAATTCAGCGAGTAAACTACTGTATTAACAGTATTTACGCGCATATTACCGTATTAACACTAATATTTTTTGAGTGCTTGTTTTTCCGGGGATCTCGCTAACAATTGAATACCCCTATAGGAGTACTCCACACCACAATGTATACAGAGAGTAAACCAATAACAATGCAAATAGTTGAGGGCAGGAAGAGAGCAAGAATTACTGTAGAAAAGCCAAAAAGTTGAGATGGGTAGCGAGCAGGGATGGTCCAGAAACACAACAAGAGTCAAGTTATAGAAAGCGAACAGAGAACATCCAGGAACAGGCAGGAGGTTGACAGCAGGTTATCAAGACAGCAGACAAACATCAAAAGGAGCAGGTAATGAGGTGCAGACACAACCATATAACCAGCAGGGAGGATACGCCCTCCCTGCCATTTAAACTTATAGGGATGCTCTATTGGGAGTGAGCCCCACCACAGTGATTGGTGATGGCAGTCATGTGACTGTAGTCACTAAATGGAGCATCCCAGCTGTGTGACAGCTAGGGGCTGGTGGCACTATAGCAGCGGGACCAGCAGCGTGCAGTCCCCCTTCCATAATGACAAACCTGCCCTATTCTATTCAGCATGGGGCTGGATTCCCTAGGAAGTTGGAGTCCACAAAAATAATGCAGGCCCCATCCCTAAGGGTACCCAGCTCTGTGCTAAAAGCACTAGGACTCTTCCAAAACCCCTGGGGTAATAAAGTGAATTCATTTACTCTAAATACTATTTCAGTTTGTGGATCAACAGGTCCTAGCAAGCTGCCATTAAGGGTCTGGGCATGCTGGTGCTTAAAGAACTACCCACTCATCCTCTATCCTGTTTCCGTGTCTTCTTCTTGACCCTCACCTTATCCCCTTTCCCCATATCTTTGGTAAAATTTGTACCACCAGCTTTCGTTTGCATTTGTAATTTTAATTAAAGACTGATTTCTATTTATGGTTGTATGTTTGTTTCCATTTTGAGACTGTAACCTTCAGTTATATTGTTTGCGATGTCTTCAATAAATATTAAAATTATTAAAAAAAAATGGATTGGCTGTCTTTCAAAAACTTGTCTGTTTCGCTACAATTAGTAGAGGGCATTATGGTGGCTGATTGAATTTATCCATTTGCCCAGGAAGGAGATTTTTACCCCTTGTAAGGCCAAACTGATGTTACACGACGGGTTTTGCTTTGCCTTCCTCTGAATCAAGGCCATTAGAACTGATGGAAATTTATGAGAGGTTGAACTTGCTAGCCCTGTACCGTTTTCAACCTTATGTACTATGCAATTAATATTTATGATATATCTTTATGCAATGACTTTTCATATTGGTTTTAAATATTGAAAGCATTAAACATTTCATTTAACATTTATTAAAATGTTGTTTTGATTTAGTTGCAATAAACCTGCTTTATTTAACATTCATTTAATGTGAAATTGAAAATAAATATGGTAATTGCTTATTTCTTTCTCTGCCTAATAATTCCCCAGCTAGACATTCATTACTTCAGTCACTTTTGTTTTTAAAATATCAGGACTTTAAGAACATTTTGCAGTTTCTAAGTATAGCATCGTCCCCATAGGGAGGTACTTGTTCTGTTTAAGTGCAATCAAGGGCATATAGGATATTAGGAAACTCAGATACTTTTACTTGTCTGAGTAATAAATTGCTGATCTACAGGAAATATGATGAATAGCTGTGGGTGACAGTGGCCTGGATACCCGTTTGAGGATTTACCATAGAAAAATACATATTAAGCAGTGATTTATTTCTACTCAAATGTTTGTCTACTGCTAAAACATGTTATCCAACAGTAGTTAGTCTATTATCAAGTTGTTTTATCAACTGTGAAACAGGGTGTTGGAGCAAGCAGATCACATTTAATGCATTTGCTATATAGTTATTGATTTTCTACTTTTATTTTAATCACTTGTGTAGAAAGTTTTAAGGTCTATTTACATATGTGCCTTCAAGTCAATAAAAAATCCCTGGTTTGTATGTAGACATAAACAAGTATTTTACAAATCAGACCACAAAGCCATATGATATATTCAGCAAATGGTTTTATAGTCACAAACAGTTTACTTATGAAGCAAACAGAAAAGTAATTTTGAAAGATAATTTCAGAGTACAGAAAAATAATAAAATGTAGATTGTTGTTGTTTATTTAGGTATTTTCTAAAATTTGTTGAGATTATCTTTTAGATTACAACTTTTAGCAATTCCACATATCTAACTATTCCCTTCGAAAGAAGTTAGTGTTCTCTTTTGGTTTCTAGCCATGTAGAAGTGCATCATGCATTTATCACTACATGTACTAACTTTTATAAAACAAATCATGTTATTTGGTGTTATTTATATTAACTTGTTTAGGAACCAAATTATATAAATATATTTTTGCACTCTTAAGTTAGCGTCATAAACATCATTGTTTACTTGGAAGATCCACAAAACACTGCAGTCGAATTTGCAAATCATACAAAATACACTCACACAAGTGAACAAGTACAGACAAGGTTGACATAGAAGGATCATATGTGAGACAAACTGTGGAGAGGGCGTGGCTTATGAGAGCTTACGGTCTAGAGCAGGGGTAGCCAACTAGTCAGAGTCCAAGAGCCAACAAATATCTATAGGTACTGCAAAGAGTCAACTTTACCTTTTATATGTGTGTGCATATACAAATACCCAGCATAAACATCCATATACATACCATACACAAATACATTGAAAATATAACATAATTTACAATATCTTGTTAATGCAATAAAATTTCTCCACATGCATCTTATATGCACATAAGCTTCTCCACGTCTTCAGACTTTTCCACATGCCCCAGAAATACTCATCATGTATTCTCACATGCCCATCAGATGTCTCCAAATGCCCATCAGACCTCCCCACATGTCCCTTACATGCCCATCAGACCTTCCCACATGCCATTATACCTCTCCACATGCAAATCAGACCTCCCCACATGCAACCAGACCTCGCCATATGTCCCTTGCATGCCATCAGACCTCCCCACATATCCCTTACATGCCTATTAGACCTTCCCACATGCCATTATACCTATCCCCATGTAAATCAGACATCTCCACATGCAACCAGATTTCACCATGTACCGTTTACATGCATTCAGACCTCCCCATATTGCCCTTATATGCCATTAGAACTCACCACATGTCCCTTACATGCCTATCAACCTCCCAACATGTTACCAAATCTCACCACATGCCCCTTAAATGCCATCAGACCTCACCACATATCCCTTACATGCCTATTAGACCTTTCCACATGCCATTATACTTATCCACATGCAAATCAGACATCCCCACATGAAACCAGATCTCCCTATGTCCCGTTACATGCATTCAGACCTCCCCAACTTCCCCTTATATGCCATTAGAACTCCCCACATGTCCCTTACATGCCTATCAACCTCTCAACATGTCACCAAATCTCACCACATGCCCCTTAAATGCCATCAGACCTCACCACATTCCCCTTAAATGCCCATCAACATCCCCATATGCCATTAGATCTGCTCAAATTCCTCATACATGCCATAAGATCTCCCCAAATGCCCTCACATCAACTTACATGCCCATTAGATTATTCACATGTCATAAGATCTCACATGCCAATTAATTGTCTGCACAGAGGAAGAAGGACGCTGCACTCTCTCCTCCACCTTGTTTGATTTGATTGTCTGTGAATTTTGCAGAGGAGGTCACAAGACGTGGTTTGTCAAGTAGCTGAATGTTTTTCAATCTGTCCCTGCCGGCACCTGGGACATTATACTTCAATGATGCTCCCACCTAATAGCCACATTTTAAAGCCCAAGCAGCCGCATGTGGCTTTAGAGCCACAGGTTGGCCACCACTGGTCTAGAGGAAAAAGGCTATGCTGACAAAGGTGGAGGTAAGATAATCTATAGTGAAGAGGTGGGTTTTGAAAGAGCACTTGTAAGATTGAAGGTTTGGGAGAGAGTCTGGTCAGACAGAGAGAGCTCCATGAGTAAGGAGCAGCACGAGAGAAGTCTTGAAGGCTGCAGTGAGAGGTGGTTAATAGAGATGAGGAGAGGTGTATGTCAGAGGCAGATCACAAAGGGCGAGAAGGAGTGTAGGTTGTGGGCATGAGTTAATGAGCAGTTTGTGATAATAAACAGCAGTCAATATATAGGCTGTAATAATAAGCAAGAGTCCGTATGCAGGATAATAGAAAAAATTCAATAGGCAGACTGCTTGTTGGTATTGAGCTTTATAGCAGCGCCCTATCCTTTCATTGTTATTATCGTACTAGTGCTGCAAATGTAGAATATTGGTATATCACTGACAGTCTTCTATAATAAGCTTCCCTTGTCACATAAGACTTTTTACTATATCAATGACTTGCTAAAGCAATCTGTGCTACTTTTTGTCACAATATCTCATGATGAGGTCAGAGATATATGAAGATTAGGAATTAATGAGGGCTTTGATGCTGAGTGTCACAAAACTAGACAGAACTTTAGTATTCTTCGTAGCCTGCAAGGTCTGTCAGGTTAGCTTAGAAGCAGCAGATGCTGGATACCAGGTATTATTGGAGAGATGCAGGTACATGATACCAGGATACTACCTTTAGCTTAGAAGCAGGAGATGCTGGATACCAGATACATTTGGAGAGGTGCAGGCACAGAATACCATGATACCAGGTTTAGCTTAGAAGCTGGAGATGGTGGATACCAGGTACAAATGAAGAGGTGCATGCACAGGATACCAGGTTTAGTTTAGGAGCAGGCGATGCTGGATACAAGATGCAATTGGAGAGGTACGGGTACAGGATAACAGGATACCAGGTTAAGCTTAGGAGTAGGAGATGCTGGAAACCATCCAACAACTGAGCAGGTTGTAGAACAATAAGATCTGGCCCTCTGTGGAGGGACCAGGCGCCGAACACATTGGTTTGTACTAAAAAAATTAAAAAAGTGATTTGTTCTATTAGAAGATAGAAAAATGTGATTCAGCATTAAGCCCTATTATGTGTGAGAGACAGAGATACAGTATTTCTATCAAAATAACTACCTATCCTAAATTATCTTAACCTAGGTCTGCATGAGGAAACAATAAACTTTCTCCTCCATACCTTATTGCTCACTGTCCAGGCATTTTGGATATAAAAACAATAAAAGCAAAATATGCATTTGTGTGAGATCATATTTTAGTATTACTATTTTAGTATTACCATTTCTATTTTATGCCTTTGGTAGGTACTAACCAATGCATACTGGGAACACCTCCTAAGACCTGCTGCTTTGGAGATGCTCTGGCCCAGTCTTCTAGCCTTCACAATTTGACCCTTGTCAAAGTCATTCAGATACTTACACTTGCCCATTTTTGCTTCTCACAACACATAAACATGTGGAGATGATGTGTCTTATAATTTCATTTTGATTAACAGTTGGTGACGAAACTGAGAAGGTGAGAAAATAAGTATTTTGAGGAAAACACCTGTTTATTTTACACTCCATAATATACTGTTGTATCAATGTATGTCGCTACCACTAATATCATAATATCCAAATTCATTATTGCCTACATAGTATGCATTTTCTATTCTCTTGTCCAAATGTCCACTTGATGACGATGATGATACAATAAGTAAAATGTAATATACCATATTTTCTACTAATATTAGACATTTTTAAAATAAAACATTTACTTTTTCCATTAGCTCAAATATATAGTGTTACCATTTTAATAATGAGAAACTAATTGGCACTAATTTCAAACAGATAATTCCAAGGAACGTATGCCTGTGATAAATAAAGACATCTTCTAAATTCTGTTCAGCCAACTTACTTAGCAAACATTATATATTGTTGACATGTTTACTTCATTTATTAATGTGCGCTCTTCCCAAGTAATTTACATGCCAAAACAAAATTGCAATTTACATATTTATTCAAGATTGCTGTGAGTTCCATTCCTATTACTTTTGAATATGCATTAAACATGAAGTCAGACCACAGAAAGGTATAAAGACCAAATACCACAAATAGTTACCTTTATTTAAACACATAGAAATTACTTTTGCACAAAGATTTTACTATTAGAGTTTGTCATATTCATGAACATGTATAAAAAAACATAGCTTTTACAATTACGAGCATTCATTTAGTACAATGTAATTTGTTTGGTTGCAGTGACTTTTCAAGATGTTGTCTCATGTCCTTTGTGTGGATCTTAAAACATGGAGGATGCATGGCTATACTCGCGCTTTAGGTCCTCTATGTCTCGCTTTCCATATAAATGAAAAAAAAAGCTTTAGGGACTTTTTACAAGCTATCTGTTGAAAGATCATATTTTCAGTCTTTTAGTTATATGGTAAATATCTCACTCAGCCACTGTGCAGGCTATCTGTTAAAAGATCATATGTGCAGTCTTTTAGTTATATGGTATGGTTACCCTATATTTGTTTGTTTAAGAATTGTATTACTTTGTTTGTAGTGTGTAATTAGTGGGGGTTAATTCATGAAAGTGGTCAAATGGCTATTTGATCCAATTTAAACAGCAGTCTAAGGCTGTTTAAGCTTGTAAGGCTGTTAGCTAGTGAGGATTCTTCTAAGCTAGGATTTTTACAAGTGTATTAACTAATTTAGTTAGTATAGTAAGATATATACAAGAGGGGAACCTTCTACCTGCAAACACTGCTACATGAGGAATACATTCCACATTCAGCTTTCCTCCACCATTGTCAACTGCCTAGGACACTCCCTGCTGATTTGTTTCTCACACTTATTCTGGCTGACTGCAGCTTTCACATGACTTGTTGATTTCACTTATGCTGCTTGTATTCCCACCTTTAACCGCACTGTTGCTCCACTTAGCTTGGACTTTTAACTGGCTCCCTTTTGTCCTGTGGACTTAAATAACCAGCTCACTGCACCTTGTATTATGCCTTATGTTATACAATTGCCTACCAGTCATGCCTTATGTCACTGTGTAATCTAACTGTTTTTCTAAACACACCCATCTGGTATCTATACTGTCCCTACTGCTTCCTATTCCCTGGCTCATACATACATACATACATACATACATACATACATCTTTTCTCTCTTTTTACCACTACACTCTCTCGCAATAATAGGCATCCCTGAGGAAGCCTATTATTGGGCGAAACGCGTAGGTAAGGAATTCCAAACGGATTTACCAACATCAACTATCATCTACACTTTTGTATTGCCACATCAACTGCACGTCTGTACAGATCGGATACACACTGCTGCATGCGCATGCACGGATCACGTACTTTCACTTGACAGCTGGATGCCGAGCAACACGGACGGAGAACCACAGAGCGGCCTCCTGGAACAGGCATCTGCAGAGCGGGCCCTCCAGGAGCGGGGTAAGTTCACCTTCTTTACCCTCCTGTGACACACCGGAGCTTTGTACACCTTTGATATTCAATGACTCGCATCCATCTTATTGACTTTTTATTGTGCGATTAGTTCGGGGAATATTACCCACAGCGTGTGATACTGCAATTAATCATTATCCTTCGGGACCTACTTCAATCGATGCACACCATCGGGCTGAACTTTATTACTTGTACTATCAACCTGGACTATCACGTTTAAGTGAGTAATTTGTGTTCATAAACAGAACCTTTTATATCAGCAAGATTGCTGCAAATCACTATATACTTTATACCATCACTATAAAATGAGCGGATTGTGTTCATTTTCAGAATCAAAACTTTTAATGTCAGCTTACCTGCTGCATGTATTATTATATATTTAACCAGTACCATGCTATTGGAAGATGGAGTATACATCTCCATTTAACCCTTGTGTTCTTGTATGGACCTAATTAAATACCTATTGGTCTCTTACATATACCTTAATTATTACAACAAACAGGCACCTAGGGACTACCTCAAGTCTTTTCTTGTGGTCCTTTGATATCCAACCAGGGGGAGGGGTCCCCCCTTTTACACTGTCCCCATTTTCGGCATCCACCTCCTACTAAACTGGGTATTAGCGCAGATATAATCCCTTTGTCCACGAATCCTTCTTTAAAGCTCTCATTTCTTTCCAATCCTCCAACCCCCATCGGCTTTTTGCCACCTTCAACTCCCTCCTCTCCCCTCCCCCTCTCCCACTCCCCCAGCACTCTCTGCTGTTGACTTTGCTACCCACTTAACCTCCAAGATTGAGTCTATACGTCATGACATCTCCCAGCAGTCCCTTCTTACCCCCCACTCCCGCCTCCCTGTCCACTCTGTCCCCTTTCCCACCCTCCTCTGCGGCTGCTATCTCCTTTCTCCCCTCCCTTCTTGCTAGCTCACGCTCCTTCTCTTCCTTCACGCCGGTATCTGCAGATGAAGTCCATACCCTTCTCTCTTCCTTACCCCCGCCACTTGCAAAAAGGACTCAATCCCCTCCCACCTCCTCCGCTCCCTCTTTCTTGAAGCCTGCTCCCACCTTGCCCACCTCCTCAACCTATCCCTCTCCTCCAGAATCTTCCCCTCCTCTTTTAAACATGCTCTTGTCTCCACCATACTCAAGAAACCGTCCCTTGATCCCGCCTCTTGCTCTAATTACCGCCCTATTTCGCTTCTTCCTTTTGCCTCCAAACTCCTTGCACAGGTTGTCTACAACCGTCTCACCTCCTTTCTCTCTTCTCACTCAATCCTTGACCCACTACATTCCGGTTTTCGGCCCCCTTCACTCCACTGAAACTGCTCTCAATAAGGTCACTAATGGCCTTCTCTTATCTAAATCCGAAAAACACTACTCCCTTCTTATCTTTCTTGACCTCTCTGCTGCCTTCGATACTGTTGACCATGCACTCCTTTTGCAAACTCTCAAATCTATAGGCCTCTGTAGCACTGTCCTCTCCTGGTTTTCCTTTTATCTCACCAACCGCTCCTCTCAGTCTCTACACATTACTCTACATCCCCCCTCTTCCCTTACCTGTTGGTGTTTCTCAAGGTTCCGTTCTTGGCCCCCTGCTTTACTCCCTCTACTCCTCATCCCTTGGTGTCCTCCTCCACTCCTTTGGCCTCCAGTACCACATCTATGCTGATAATACCGAAGTTTATCTTTCATCCCCTGACCACTCCCCTTCCCTTCTGTCTCATGTCTCCTGCTGTCTCTCAACCATCTCATCTTGGATGTTCCAACGCTTCCTTAAACTCAATGTTTCCAAGACTGAACTTATCGTCTTTCCCCCTTTCAGGACTCTCCCACTTGCTCCCTCTCTATTCCTGTTAATGCCATTACCCTCGTTTCTGTCCCTCAAGTTCGATGCCTTGGGGTCATCCTTACTTCCACCTTCGGAATATATCCAAGATACACCCCTTTCTCACCATGGAAGTTAATCTCTTGCCTTGACTACTATAACCTCCTTCTCTCTGGCCTACCTGACTCTCACCTTGACCCACTTAAGTCTATCCTCAATGCTGCTGCTCGTCTCATTTTTCTCTCTTGCCACTCTATCTCTGCTGTCTCCCTCCAACAGGCACTACATTGGCTCCCCATGGCCTACAGAAATTTAAACTTAAATTGAAACTCCTGACCCTCACCTTTAAAGTTCTTAATCATTCCTCCTCTCCCTACATCTCTAATCTCATCTCTACCTACACTTCTAGCCGCCCCCTCCTCCCTGTCTGTGACTGCCGCCTCACTACTTCACTGTTCACCTCTTCTCACTCCCGTCTCCAGGACTTTGCCCGGGCTGCTCCCCAGCTGTGAAACGATCTTCCATGTTCCATTAGGTTAGCATCTACTCTCAAAGGCTTCAAGAGTGCCCTTAAGACTCATTTCTTTATTCAAGTCTATCAGTCCTCCTTCTAACTCCCTTGTCCCGGCTCTCTCCCCCAGTTAGTGCCACCCTATTTGTGTCTCCCCGTTTCCTTTAGGATGTAAGCTCTCAGAAGCAGGGCCCTCTTTCCTTGTGTGCTTCTTCAACTATTCCATCACCCTCTGTAGCTCTTAGCCTGCTTCCCTAGCCCTGTTTTCTTAAGCTTGGGCCTACTTCTTGCTGAATTCTACCATCACTTTCACACATTGTCCCAGATATAATTTGATTTGCATTACCATGTTACCTGTGTGTATGTGTTTTTGTTTGTGTTTTTGCATTTTTTCTTCTTCATTTTTTGTTCTTTCTGTATCATGTTGTATCATGGGTTTATGTCATGTACGGCGCTGCAGACCCTTTGTGGCGCCTTATAAATTAAAGATAATAATAATATATGTGAATAAACTAATCAACAGTAAAAAGCGTCAGAATTGAGAATGTGAAATCATGCCACATAGAATATAAGCAATGAGCTTTACTGTGTTAGACTATACAAACAAAGAACAGCCCCTATTTGCGTAATGCCTATAATGGCAAAATATAATAACAGCATCAGTAGTATATACACTAATGTAACAAAAAGGGCAGTGATTACAATGCCCACTTGGGATATGATTGTAGTGTTGATGATTTTTATGAGAAAGGTCAATAAGGCTACAGAGTTTCTTTCCAATTAGCAACATTAGATTACCAGTGTTACATAGCGATACTAAACAATAAACATAGATAGAAATCATTTACTGAGAATGCCTGCAATATTAGAGTGTGAATGTATGTAATACTTACTGGTAACTATATATAGAGGCTCCAATAGTTTGCCAATAGATGAATGTATTAACTATCTTGACAAGCAACTACTTAAAATTTAAGTTCTAAGAATTCTGTGGCCATATTATAAATAATTGGAATAGAAAGGCTAAAATAAATATTTTCATAGGAAATTGACCTTTTATCACAATTAAAGATGAAATATATTAAGATAAATACAATCCTATTTGGTTATTTGAATAACAATTAAGGATTTGAATGTGTAAGTTAGAGCAATCACACACATCAATATATATGTACAATAATAGTAATACCATCACACACATTCTTGGTGTGACATAAATAAAATGTATAATTCCAAAGAAAGAAAACATAATTAATAGTGCAATAATACTCTATTTCCCCTAATTTTAATCTATATACAGTATAAAAATATTTCATACTTACCTCACAATTTTAATCTTGAATTTCGCAACACAAAATTAATTATTACCATACTAAAAAGATACAAATTTAATAACTGAAACACAATATTTCTTTATATACAAACACAAATTAAACAGACTATATGTAAATTTTTGTACTCGTGTATACAATAATAGTGCCTCCAACATTAGAACTTTCTTTTTCTTATGTTATGCAATACTAGGTTTATTGCTCTAGGAGTGCTCCCCCATAATAGTAGAGATGAGGGATATATACCAATAGACAATAGGCAAATAATAGACTCAACTGGTGCGGATATCTTTGTTATTACCTGTAAACGATCTTAAAACATGAACAGAATACCACTGAATTGTTGGTGTGGACACTGATATATTCCTACACAGTGATTATATTTCCACTTAAACTTATCATCTCTAGTGTAACTAAATGTAGCTTGGAAAGTCCTTCCTCATACACCATATCTTTTATACCCATTATTAATTTAGAAGTTCTTCTCTGTACTATTTCTAGTTGTTTTCCCTTATTATTAGTTTTCTTCCTGTAAATTAGAAAAAAACATCTTCAGTCTCATCCTCTGCATGTCACCCTCCCACCAAAAGCAGTACACCTTCAAGCTGTGAGATTCCAGTGGGATAGATAATTAGAGATATTGTCTATAGCAACCAATCAGATTCTAGTTATCATTTATTTAGTACATTCTACAAAATGATAGCTAGAATCTGGTTGGTTGCTATAGGCAACATTTACACTTATAAAACCTGCCAGAAACTCGCAGCTTAATACATTTAGCCCCTGGAGTTACATCTTCTTCTATATCTCCTACTGTTAATGTGCACGGATTAGGCTCTACATAAAATAGGTGCTGACAACTTCTGCACAATAAAACAGGAATTGCCATTACTTAGATTTTGGATTACTCTAAAAAATGTTGGTTTGAAAAACATCTTGGAATATTCTTTGAGATTTGGTTGGAAATTCTATCCAAATTAAAATTTCTAGATGCTATGTTGAAAATTAGGAGAAGCCAAACTATAAAATATTCATTCACATCTAGTTTCAGATTTATCCTTGGTGGGGACCTCATTTTAATCATCCAGGAATGGATTGACAACCACTAGCACTGGTAGTATGTCTTATGTTCAATAATTGTCTGCCACGTATAACCGGAGAGTTTGGAAATAAGGGTAAGGACCCTAAAATAGGTGATGGCTTTCTACATCAAAATTATGGGAGTCCTCCTTTAACTTTTCTAGGGGTGGAATTGAATTGACGGCGTTGTTTGTAAAAACAATGTGGTCTGCGCACTTTTACCAACACTACGGTAATAGTGCACATTATTACCATTAGTACGGTAATTTTTGCTCGAAGCTCTATGAGCCGCAAGCATAAATCCATACTAATGGTAATAGTACGCAGTAAATTGAATTCCCTCCTATGAGTCAGTTTCTAGCTATACTCTATACCCAGTAACTTGTATGTCTGTAAACCTTTTGGCTACCCTCACATGGATGTTTTATTCACTTTTCGGGGGGAATTCAATTGGCCATGTTACTCTCAAAAGATTTGTGGCCTAAGTACTGTTACTGTTTATATGACAACTAGCCGTACTAATGATAATAATGCGCACCATTAGCGAAGGAACGATAATAGTGTGCAGGCAGCATTACATTACAGAGTAACGCAGCCAGTTGAGTTCCCCCCTTCATGTTTTAATTAAAAAAAGGAAATAAGTAAAACTTGTGTGAATTTTTATTCTTCAATGTGGTCTCTATACAGTGCTGCGAAATTGGTGGCACTATATAAATAAGTGATGATGATGATGATGATGATAAAAAATTACCTGGATACATGTGCCTTTAAAGCATTTTTTCTTGCATTTGTAGATGTGGCTCTAGCACTGCAGGTTGCCAGAGCTCAAGATGCCTCAAAACAGTCAGGTCTTTGTAATTGTTAGGTTTTCAACACTGAACTTAAAACATCCTAAACCTTTAAACTGCAATGAAAAGGATTCATATCAGCTGTTTTATTTATTACAGAAATACTGATTAAAAGGTTCCAATGCTCCCATATTTTTAAGACATTTATTGTACTATAGAGAATTAACTGTATTTAATAAAATACATATTCATTTTTTGCTGCAAATAACTTGTATTTTCAATTTGCTCCATTACAAAGCATAATTAGTGCACACCTGAAAATTATATTCACAATGTTTTTACATGATGTACTTTAATGTTGTGAAAAGGTCACATTTTAATTATCGTGTACAGGTTTTACAAGCATTAAATCAATTTGCATGTTGTCACAGAGGATAAATAGACTGAATTAATTTGTGTTAAACACATTTCTCTTCATGCTGATCTTTTTGACCTACGTAGAACAAATGAATAGCAATTACATGTTTTGTGATATTTTATTTTACAAGTGCATATTTAAAATATAACATAGCATAGTAAAAATAAAATAAATTATAAAGCTGCATGTAAAATTATCTGGTGAACTTAAGTAAGAACACACAAAAAGATTGTCAACATCAATCATGGGGGCAGCCATAGTTAATTAGCAACCAATGCCCTATATGTACAAAGCCACAGACAATATTGCACTTTCCTCTATACGGATAGTGTATGTTTTTTGGTACAAATGGTGCATTCCAGAAACCTCAAAGCATGGTAGACTCACTGGTTTGCACTGTGCTCAGTAATGCCCACCCTCTCCATTGTATTTCAGTGGTAGCTGAGTTGAGCTGTAGAATATTAATGAAGTCTATCACACTGTTCAGCTTAATGAAATGTGGCTATGTTGCTTTTGGCATGCCCACTCTATATGTAGTGTTTTGCCAGCTTCTTTTTCACCCTCAGTTAATATTTAGGGAAATATTCTGCTATGATGAACACATATCAGGGGTAAATGTTTTAAACTGAGATTTCTGCAAATCGACAATATTCGGCGACTAAATATTCGACAATATTCAGCGACTAAATTTAAAATGTCAATGTCTTTAAGGACAAGTTTTGCAGAAATCGCAGTTTAATACATTTACCCCCAGGTGTTAACATCATCTTTATTACCTGTTCATATAGCTGTGTATTATTGTTTGCAATACAAGCTCCGTGATGTTTGGCTCCATAAATCCTAGGAAAGCTCACTCACAGTTACTCACAGTTTTAGAAGCCATGAAGGTAGATTAGTTTTTAGAAATATTTCATTTCTGATATCCACTTCCAAATACCAGTGTCAAATGCTGAAAGTGATTGAGATGGCTGTCCTCTCCAAGGTCTAGAGATCTCCAGGCTTGAAGTCTCCTATAGGCTATTCAACATGTGACAAATTACACTTAGATTTAAATTGTTCTTAGAGATGTAACTGTCCACCACGGAAAACAACCAGTATTTAGCACATACCATCCTGTAACCATACTAAACAAGCAAGATCGAGGTACATTTCAAACTATGGATCCATACATATCTAAAAGTCTAAAGGGCAAGTGTAACAAGTACAGTTGCATGTGCATACATTTAACCTAATAGAACACAATTTCCTTTAAAAAGCAACAGGTCTTAAAATGTCCGTGTGGTAGTAACAAGTTGTGACTCTATTCATAATTAGAATGTGTATGTCTGGATTTTGGGAAGCATGAAATTTCATTATTAAATTGAGTATAGAGGGGCTGCTGTGTACATTAAAGATGAAATGAAAGTTCATTGTGATGCATTACTAATGTATTATATAGCTAATATTTCTTTTAGTAGACATTTAATATATTTTTGATATTAATTATACTTTGTACCTTGCTAATAGTCATTTACAGTTGAGACATCAAATATTTATTTTCATAAATGTGTTTTCAAAACCATGGTTTAATTGACTTATCCACCCCAAGGTAAATAGATATTCAAAAGTAATAGCAAGCAAAAGTGGTAAATGCATTCATGTGTCCTTGGAACAAGTAAAACAAGCAGAACACTGAGATTCTCTGCAAGGTAGCTAAGTTGTTCTCTTCATTCTTTGATTAACACCTCTTATGTCAATGATTCAATGTTATCTCTCAGTCAAGGTGAACTTGTTCTCAGGCTTCATGTTTTGCTTCATGCTGGTTATGTTATGAATTTGATTAGAAAGGGAAATTGTATATTGCAGATAGTGTGTTTCCACTCTTGTCTCTATGCTAAGCATTAAAGTCTGTATCTATTGTTTGAACACAGATGTTTTTGATAAACGAAAATTATAAAGTAAGTTAAATTATGAAATAATAAATGTACTGGTTAGACAAATGCTAAGAAAGGTGCGATACTGTGTCACAAGAAAATGGAGTTCCATAAAATATTAAAACTGGTGCTTTGCCTGCCATAATGTAAGATGAGAACCTTACATCAGAATTTAATCTCTGACAGACTGGAGAGACAGCAAAATAGGACTCTTCACAGAAAAGTTTTGTCACCTCTCATGAAAAATCCTTACCAGGGGCCTGATTCATTAAGGATCTTAAATGAAGAGGTATCTTATTTCAGTCTCCTGGACAAAACCATGTTACAATGCAAGGGGTGCAAACTAGTTTTTTGTTTTGCATATAAGTTAAATACTGACTGTTTTTTCATGTAGCACACAAATACTTGAAAGCGTATTTGTACACTGAAATTTAAAGTTGATATTTGTGTGCTACATAAAAAAACAGTCAGTATTTAACTTAAGAGCAAAACAGAAAACTAGTTTGCACCCCTTGCATTGTAACATGGTTTTGTCCAGGAGACTGAAATAAGATACCTCTTCATTTAAGATCCTTAATGAATCAGGCCCCAAGTGTGTATCCTGCCGACAGCCCACCTTCTGGATCTTTAATAACAGACTGCCCAGCATTAATTTCAGATAAAGCAATTAGAATGTATGCAATATTTAACTTGATTGACCATTGTCTTTTTTCAGCCTTACTAACTATGTAACAATGTAAGGGTAGGATGATATTCCTGGCAACATTGTTAATGGAACAGTAAAGTGAAACTATAACAGTGGGTCTCATGTAGATTTTAACTAATTTGCATAAATAATATATGCTACAAAATTAATATATAAAAAAGCATATTTACATGCATTTGCAAATAAGGATGCATCTCGAGATGCATCCAGGTCTGCAACTATAGTATTAGCTCCAGGGTGATACCAGTCACATATCAAGTGCAGTTATATCTGGGAGCCCTTAGTTCGTGCTGGGACATCTCCAGTCAAATATTACTTCCATGACCTTGTGACCAAGGTCTAGTGTCACCTCTTTGCTGAATTTAGCTCCAAAATATTACCAGCCAAATCCTGAGGGGGAACAGCCCAAAAGTGTCAGCAGTCAGAGCTCACTGACCACTCAGGAGTCCATGGATGCATAAAATAAAGATCAGTCTATATAAATAAATATAGACTGACCTTAATAATGACACATTAAGTAATCAACAGTGTTCAGCTACATTCCAAAGACAAGAAATCACGGCACAGTGTTTTGACATCATTTAAAATGGTGACCGTCATATTAGCAGATTTAAAGCTGCAATGTCGGGTCACACTGCCTAATTCATCTAAGCTTAGTGTTATGGTTAGGTGTAGGGTTTGAGATCAGGTTAGGGTTAGGTTTTGGGTTAGCGATATGGTTAGGGTTAAGTTTAGGGTTAGGGATTGGGTTAGGGTTAGGGTTAGGGTTAAAAAATGTTGTGCCGTAATTTCTTGTTTTCAAAATGTAGCTGAACATTGTCGGATACTTTATGTGTCCTTTTTAAGATCAGTGTATATTTATTTATTGTCTGGCATATAAGCATCGGAGATTTGATGTTGTTGAACTAACTGTCATCGTTATCAATAGCGGGTAAACGTACCCAACCCCCTGTGGTACAGGACTGCATGATACAGTAGAGACTCTAAGGACCCAGGGAAATCCCAGGCTGTGGGGCTGCTGGAAAGTTCCAGTGTTTTTGAGACAGAGATTGTTAAGAGGTGAAGCCTCAGACAGTGAGTGAGTGCGTGCTAAAGAGATATTATGAAAAGACAGATGTTTTTTGGATGCTATTGTGAGGAAAAGAGAGGCCAGTTTGGCTACTGAGAGTTAGACTGCTGCAGAGAGCTGAGGTGTGTTGCCAGCCAGAATACTGCAGACTTGAAGACAAGGGTTGATACCAGTGAGTCAGGTTGGAGCTGAAAACTATCTACACAACAAGAAACAGGTCTATGTAATCTAACTGTATTATCTCACTCACTAAACAGTATATCCTACATTTTAAGAGCTGGGAGCTAGATTTACAGAGACATTTGCTTAACAAGTGAAGTACATTACCTAAACTCCCAGTACATACCTGTAACATATAATCACAGTCTGAATCGCCAGTGCGTACTCTGAAGTAACCCCTTGTGTGGGACTCATCCTTTAACCCATCATAACGTGAATATGTTACTAGAAGAACAGCATCACTCTTGATTTTCTCCTGCAAGATCAGATTACAGGACAGTGACAATAGCCCTGGGAAAACACTGCATTGTGTTATACCTGAGACAGTAACTGCTGTTTTTGATCGTTTTACTGAAGTTACAAGACTTCCATTATAATTGCATGCCTCCAATGTAATAAAAGTGCCTCCTGTCCGGTTCTAATGGGTACACTTAAAAAGTTTGTCCAGTGAAAAAATTTATGATAATTAGATCTGCTGTGGATAGACTTTGTTAGGGATTTATTGACTATAAAATAATTTGCTTGTAATGTACTGTTTGAAATTAATGTTCCTTATGGTATTATGGACAAGAACTGTATTACTATATTGTTAGACAGCTTATTTGATCTTACATATTTCAGGGTTAGAGTATTACGGCCGCAGTGCATAAAGCTGCTGAGGCTCTGGTCACGTGACAGTTATCAAAAAGTACTCAGAGTACTGTGAAACATAATTGTAACCAAACTGTTTACATTATAGAAGTAGTGACATATAGGAATTTTGTTATTGCCTTTGTTATTCTGATAGTAAGGCCCAATAGTGTTGCCTATAGTATCGACCATATTAAATGCAATATAAAGTATGGTAACTGACTCCTCTATTAGCTCAGTCCTGTGATATCCAGTATTCAGATTGTATTTGTTGCTAATCATTCTTTGTCCAGAAATATTTTAGTGACATATTGTTCCTGCATAAAAAAATCTAAAGTCACTTCATTCATTTGGTGTCCTAATTTTATTGGGGACTTGGGGGTTCTCTGTCCCACTGTTGTGCTGTGACCGAAAGAAGAGCATCCAGGGACCAAGAAAGATCCTCTCAACACCTGCCTCTAGGGGTGTCACATATGCGGTAAGGGTATTTATTTCATATGCCTACACATGGCGCTATACTGTGCAGAATACATAATAAAACAGTGTCCCACATCATGTAGACCTGAGGAAGAGGGGCCCAGTCACAGACTATTGGTTAACATATGAATTAATTAGAAATGCTAGATTTTATGCCTAGAGCAAATATCCACTTACATGGGTGACCTGAATTTTTATTTCAAAATGATAAGAACCTAACCGTGGTCTATATAGAGCTTATCATTTAAAATTCACCTTAAACAGTTTGTAAATGTCTGACATGTTTGCATTTTGATTAGAGCCAACCAAATTCACCACGGAGTGTGCTGGGTATTTAAACAAGCAAAAAGTGAATTGACTGGGCAAACTTAAATGCTCAAGCTTTGTTTGGGGGGAGATAAGTTAGAAAGTACAAAGTTTTAGTTGCAAAGCAGTAAAGCCAAACACAGTACGCCCATTCATTCTTTTGATGAAAAAACATTTTTTTAGCACACCACATACTTTTAGGAGCTTCAATCCATATTTAATTAATATAGTAGATTATATAGAGAAACTAACATTAATGGGTTTTTTTCTTCTTTGGAGGTTCTATCTGCTTTTATTAGAGTTCACTAGCACACAGCACGCATCTTGTCTGTCATCCTCATATCAAGTGTGCAGGTTAATCATTCATTTAATAGGGATACATTATTGAGTATAGTCTTTGTACTCTGGGCAAATTATGGTATTTACAAACTAAGGGGGCTAAAGTCCACAGCATGAGTTAATAAATGCATATTATATCTGGAATAGGCACATTAATGGCAGAGTGTAATGTACAATGTGGCTGTGTAAGACACACCATTCATCCATACAGGCACAATTTGGAACACATAGGATCATAGAAACTGATTCATTACTGATCTTATCTTGTGCGTAAGTTGCTATGAGTATTTTAAGAACATACGGGGAGATAAGAAATTCGCAATTCAACAAGGAACAGAAGTTCAAAGACACGCCTATCTTAAGTCTTATAAGCAATGGAAAATAAGATGCATTGGATCTTAAGTAGTCAGTCCATCTTAAGATCCTCATCTTAAGATCCACTTCTTAATATCCGCTTCTTATTTAATGATAAGATGGTATTACGTAATGGCAAATGTGGGAGGTGCAAAGAGTTTGTTTACAAATGTTATAACACAATCAATCAAGTGTATATTGTATAGAATTCATGTTACCTTATTATTCGCGTTAGCATTTATATAATTAGATTACCTTTGACAAATGATTTTAAAGTGTTACTCAGTTAAATCAACACAACTTTTTAATTACCGACATGAAAGATTGTATAATGTGTTTGAGTTGAACGGAGCGCATGTTGATGCAAATGCATCTAATTTGCTAGCATAAATAAACATGCATATATTAAAATTAATAAATGCTAAAAATTTGTGTCCTGACAGTTACAAAATGAGTCAGGAATCGAACTCATGACTCCATTGTTGAAAAGTGGATTGGCTAACCACTAAGGCAATGCTCATTTAGAAAAATAAATATATTCTATAGACTACAGCAAGAAACTCAACTATACAGCGTGTATGCAACAGATGTAAGAGCTAGGTAATAGTACTTCAAGAAAAAATACAACACAACACAGCCACTCTTCTTTATTACCCAAAAATATAAGCCAGTTAAGATCTGCATGGTTACCTTAGTGGTTAACACTTCTGTCTCACAACACTGGCGTCATGAGTTCGAATACCAAGCATGGAAGGTAGCATCTGTGTGCACCTTGTGGGCCTTATTCATTAATGAGAGGAACTTTGCCCAAACAAGCCTATGTTTTGTTTTTGCAAGGGCTAGTATTAGGATAATATTTAGCTAATAAGGAAAGTAATGGTTTGTTTCCATGTAACACACAAACACCTAATAGCTTGATTTTTACTCTGTCGGTCAAAAGTGATCTACTATGTGCCCTACCACAATGATAAATCTGTCCTCATATGTTAGATGTATCTCCCCCTCAAATTGAACTTTGTTAGGGCAAGATGCATTTTTTATTTAATACAATACTTTACATTCAAAATTATTATGTGCATGCTGACATCTATTACTATAAATGGCCTAAGAATCGTATGGGGGGGTGGGTTGATTTGGAGGGGACAGTCTAATTTGAATTAAATATAACTATTTTTATTTTGTCTTGAAACCTATTTTTTTCTCATCTATGGCTTGTATGTTATGCACTCAGCTGTACAGAAAAACGATGTAGTACACAATACAGCACTTCTGTCTTACAGCTCAATTCCCAACCATGCTCTTCTCTGTCTCAACTTTGTGAGCCTGAATAAGGGAAGAAAAGTTAACCAAACAGGAAATTTGAACTTTGCCAAACCATGTTGTGATCCATGGAAAATAAAGCTTAATGAATGTGATCACAATTTTTTTTTTACATATACAAATGTAAAATAGGCAACAACATAAACAGATTATTTAAAAAAAATAAAAATTAAACCAGACCATATAAATTTTCTTAATCGGAAATTTGTTTGTTTTTTAGTTTTTTGTATTTTTTATTATATTTTCTAAGTTTTTGGATGAGCGAACTCACCGACGCTGGGTTCACCTCCCCTGTTCTGGTGTATTCTTGATCTGTTAAAAACAAGGAAATAAAAAAAAAATAGTATGCTTACATTATTTATCATACATAAATTACTTCTTGGGGTGAAGTTTGACGTAATCAGCGGAGGTGTAAAGTGTGGCGCAAATTAAAAATGTCTGCAAAGGTTAATGGGACGCTAAACACATTACTAGTCAGAGGATTAATACTTTTTGGAATGGATAACTAGCTATCGGGCAAATGGCATGTGGGAAAACAGTGCTTTATGGTGACTACCATGAGCCTACCCACAACAACAAAAATATCAGTTTGTTAAAAATACTTACATTCCTCAAAAACCTGCACATGGGCCTCCTCTTTCTCCCTCACCAGCTCACCGGCTGCCTCCTCCACCACCATCTCCTACTTAGGCTCCTCCCTGGGCACCACCTCCTCCTCAGGCTTCTCCCTGGGTGCCTCCTCCTCCTCTTCTGACTCCTCCCTGGCACCTCCACCTCCTCCTTAGGCTCCTCCCTGGGCGCCTACTCCACCTCCTCAGGCTCCTCCCTGGGTGCCTCCTCCACTTCCTCATGCTCCTCCCTGGCCTCATGTTGTTCACGCCTCTGACTGCCTGTTGGAATAAGAATAACAGATTTGTTTCTTTATTAATGTTCTCCCTGTTTCACAGTTACCTACATGTAGCCATATAATAATGTCAGCTGACTTTGTGAAATATGCATTTAGCGACACATATACTAAAGTGTCTATCCAAAACAAATTTTAAATGTAGAGACACACACTTTTAAATGGCCTGTAACAAATCTTTGATTTGCCTTAGGCATAGCCGGATTAAGGAGGGGGGCACAGGGGGCACGTGCCCCGGGCCCCCCTCTCTCTGAGGGCCCCCCGCCGCCAGTATCACTTCATCTGCTGTCAGGTGCTGTCTGACAGCAACTGACAGCAATTGCACCAGACATCCCTCTCTCCGTGGTCTCCGCGGGCGGGGGGCCCCCGCCGCCCGCATTACCTCTGCTGTATCAAACCAGCTGTCAGTTGCTGTCTGACAGCAACTGACAGCAATCGCAACAGACATTCCTCTCTCCGCGGTCTCCGTGGGCCGGAGGCCCCCCCGCCGCCTGCATTACCTCTGCTGTATCAAACCAGCTGTCAGCTGCTGTCTGACAGCAACTGACAGCAATTGCACCAGACATTCCTCTCTCCGCGGTCTCCGCGGGCCTGGGGCCCCCCCGCCGCCTGCATTACCTCTGCTGTTTCAAACCAGCTGTCAGTTGCTGTCTGACAGCAACTGACAGCAACTGCGGCCATCTGACAGCTGATGCATGCGCGATGTGCGCCCATGCTTTTCTTTGCAGCACCGCGGCTGCTGTAATACCTAAAATGTCCGAAATGGAGCTGCTGCGCATGTGCATCTGCAGCAGCTCCTCCTCTGCATTAAGACTCGAGAGAGAGAGTAGGTGAGTGACCAAAAAATTATACTAAAACTATATATAGAAAACCCTTAATAACATGGGTATTTCTTGCGTAAATATGTAAAATGTAGCCACCTATATCAGTAAGAGTACATTATATGTATATATATCTATAATATAAATGTCTAGTGGCGTGTGTTAGTCTGTCTGTGTGTGTGTGTGGAAAAAATAAAACCAAGCTGCAGCGCAACCTGCTGGGCGGAGTTATACACTGACCTACTAAATTCTTAGTGTGTGTGGGAAAAAAAATTCAGAAAGGGCTGAAATTTGGTATACTAAGATGTTTTTAATTTGTTAATTTAATTTGTTAATTGTTAAAAGTGTTTATAAAGATTTAAAAAATATATATATATATTTCTTGAAGGAGAAGTGACAGTTGGGAGTGGTTGGTGGTTGCCGGGGGGTGACAGTGGGGAGTGGTTGGTGGTTGACGCCTGGGCCATGAGTATCATGCACGGGTTAACTTGTATATACATATATATATATATATATATATATATATATATTTATTATATTCTGGCTACATTTTACATATTTAATCAAGCAATCAAGTAATAATCATGCTGTGAGGCGTCTTCTTAAATATGATTATTTATTTTATCAGTAGTGTTTCAATAAATACATATTACACATTAATATTAGGCTGGTAGAGCAAATTGAGTGGCAGATTATATTTTATTAACCATTAGTAAAGTTATTACTGAAGCCATATAGTTATATTACAGTTTGAATAAAATTGTAGTACATTATGTATAATTTATGTTTATATTTATTTAGATATATACACATATTTATGTAATCTAATTAAAGCTTTAATATAAGTGGCAGGCTTCAATAATAACTTTAATAATGTTTGATAAAATAAAGGGTCCTGCATGATTATTACACATTATAGAGATATATATATATATATATATATATATATATAGACACATAGATATGCACATATGTACATAGTTACACACACATATATAAATATAGGCATATATAGTCAAAATTGGTCATTTTTATGTTCGTTTAAATGTGCGGTGTCATTGCTAGTTTTAATGTGCATTTTCAATGGTATTTTTAATTTGTGGTATCATTGCTATTTTTAATGTGCATTATAAATTGTATTTTTAAAGTGCGGTATCATTGCTAGTTTTAGCGTGCGGTATCATTGCTAGTTTTAATGTGAATTTTCAATGGTATTTTTAATTTGTGGTATCATTGCTATTTTTAATGTGCATTATAAATTGTATTTTTAAATTGCGGTATCATTGCTAGTTTTGACGTGCGGTATCATTGTTAGTTTTAGTGTACGTTATCAATGGTATTTTTAATGTGCGGTGTCAATACCCATTTTAATGTGACCTTTTGATGATTGTTTTAATGTACAGTATTTTAGTTTGTGTAAGTAATGATTTGTCTTGTGCAGACAACCTAGGCGAGCCCCTCTGGGAGAGCTGTAAGTGTCCTACTGTGGGCTGTAGGTGATGTAGGTGTGTCAATGCTTATAGCCTTATACCTAATGGCGTTATTTTACATGCGTTTTATACAGAGGTCCTTGTACAATTTACAAGTACCTGTTCTAATATTAATATATATATATCACGCCCGACATTCAGTGAGCAGCAGCAGGAGAGAGGATGCTGGGTCCCAGGCACCACCGAATTGGTAAGAAGAAAGAAGAAAAGACAGAAGAAATAGAAGAAAGAAGGTCAAGTATGGTAAGTAAAAAAACGGAGGGGAATGGTGATAGGAAACAACAATGGAGGGGGCAAAGGAATAAAGGAGGGGGCAGAGTGAGGATGCAGAGGGGGCAGAATGTGTGGATACAGAGGGACACAGAGTGTGTGGATGTGATGCAGGGGCACAGAGTGTGTGTGGAGATGATGCAGGGGCACAGAGTGTGTGGAGATGATGCAGGGGGGCACAGAATGTGTGGAGGCGATGCGGGGGCACAGAGTGTGTGGAGATGATGCAGGGGCACAGAGTGTGTGGAGATGATGCAGAGGGGCACAGAGTGTGTGGAGGCGATGCAGGGGCACAGAGTGTGTGGAGATAATGCAGGGGCACAGAGTGTGTGTGTTCTGTCCTGACCTTTTTTTGACCCAAATACTTAAAGAACGGGACTGCTCGGTAATTATTTTGGAGGGGTGCCTTGAAAAAATTATGGAGACTCTAAGGGTGCCGCAAACTGCAAAAGTTTGGGAACCACTGCCTTAATTTTAGATCTTAGGGGCCCCCCTGTCTTAAGTGCCCTGGGCTCCCCAAAGCCTTAATCCAGCTCTGGCCTTAGGTGACAGAGGGATGTTGAACGGATATTTTTTGTTTCTCAAAATAAGTACGACATTAATATTGTAGTTTTCCAAAACAATATTTATCTAATCTATATAGTGACAGATTCGGGGGACATATTACGGAGGTATTTGGGTAAGGCCTTGTAATATAGACAAATGAGGTTGGCATTAATTTGACCGTTGCCCACCTACCAGTGTTATCTTAAAAACTGTATGGGAGTTAATATCAGCATGTTGTCTTAGTGGTTAGCACTTCTGCCTCAGAGCACTGGGGTCATGAGATTGAATCCCAAAAAGGTCATTTACAAATGATTTTTTTACATGGGCAAAAGCATGTTGCATTGGAGCGGTTGTTACATAGGGCATGTCCTTGAAAATCTTTGAAAGTGATTGTTAAAAAACAAATAAAGTATTTGGATTATAGTATTTTAGGCGATTAATAGAGAACTCATGTCTTAAAATCTCCTTCGTTAACTCCTCCGAAAGCTGTGGGTGGCGCCGGTCACTACAGCGCTGCTGGAGCTGCACAATGCTGCTCCGTGTCACGAATACTCACCTCTTCTCGTTCCCCCGCCACTCCGTCGGACCCGTAAGCCGCACTACCGGATTCGGCGGTCACGTAATCGCTACCTAGGGCGGTCACGTGATTCTACCCCAGGGCGGGGAATTCAAATGGCCTCAACCCTCGGGCTTTAAAGCTACACAACGGTTCCTAGGGTTTTCCAATTACTACCGCCAGTTCATTAAAGGATATTCTACTTTGGTGGCACCCATCACTGCCTTAACCCGTAAGTCTGCGAATGCCAAAGTATGGACTGAAGAGGCCACCCAAGCCTTTGCTACTTTAAAATCTCTCTTTTCCTCAGCACCCATCCTCCAACAACCTGACTGTTCTCGCCCGTTCATTCTAGAGATGGACGCATCCTCTATAGGTACGGGAGCGGTACTCTCTCAACGAGATTCTACCGGTAAACTACATCCGTGCGGATTCTTTTCCCGTCGCCTGCTACCTGCTGAAAAGAACTACGGTATCGGTGACAAGGAGCTCCTAGCCATCAAATTGGCTCTTTCTGAATGGAGGCATCTCCTGGAAGGAGCCCAGTTTCCTATCACCATCTATACTGACCACAAGAACTTACTATATTTACGTACTGCACGCTGCCTAAATCCTCGACAAGCAAGATGGTCCTTATTTTTCTCCCGATTTGACGTCAACATTTCCTTCCGTTCTGGATCTAAAAATATCAAGGCAGATGCTCTATCTCGCTCATTTGATCCTGCTGACTCGGAACCCTTGGAGGAGAATAAATTTATTCTGGATCCCAGTCGAATATTGGCAGCAACTCATTTCAAAAAGACCTGTCCTCCTGGCAAGACCTTCATTTCTGCACCTCTTCGCATCAAACTCCTACGATGGGCTCATCGTTCTCTCTTCTCAGGTCATGCTGGCATTCGTAAAACTTGGGCCTTGTTATCTCGCAACTAATGGTGGCCTTCCATACGGGAGGATGTAAGAAGGTTTGTGTCTTCATGTTCCATATGTGCCCAACACAAGACCCCCAGGAGGAGGCCTTATGGTCATTTACTTCCATTACCAGTTCCTGATTACCCATGGTCACAAATTTCCATGGATTTCAGTATCGGATCTACCTCCCTCCAAATCTTGTACAGTGGTCCTAGTGGTCACGGACCGCTTTTCCAAAACTGCCCACTTCATTCCACTGAGAGGTCTTCCATCTTCCTCCTCGTTGGCTGACATTTTTATCAAGGAGATATTCCGCCTTCATGGTTGTCCTCTTCACATTGTCTCCGATCGAGGATCTCAGTTTATATCCAAGTTTTGGAAATCGTTTTGTCACAAATCTGGAATCAAGTTTGATTTTTCCTCTGCATATCACCCCCAGTCTAATGGCCTCACAGAGAGAACCAACCAGGAATTGGAGAAATTCTTAAGAATATTCATATCTGCCAATCAAGACAACTGGGTAGATCTCCTTCCATGGGCTGAGTTTGCCCATAATAATCATTTCCACGAGGCTCTCTCTAATTCTCCTTTTTTCATTCTCTATGGCTGTCATCTTAGACTACCCACCTTTTCCCAAATTTCTGCTTCTGAAGTTCCTGCAGTGGACTTATTATTTTGTAACTTCTCTCATATCTGGGAGCAAACCAAATCAAGTCTCAGAGAGGCTATCACTCGTTCTAAGGAAGCCTATGATAGAAGGAGAAGAGCCGAGCCTAATTTCTCCATCGGTGATAAAGTCTGGTTATCTACACAGAACATTCGTCTAAAGGTTCCCAGCAAGAAATTTGCTCCCAGGTTTATTGGTCCTTTTACCATCTCTGAGATCATCAATCCAGTAGCTTTCAGACTAAGCTTACCACGTTCTCTACGTATTCCAGATGTTTTTCATGTGTCATTGCTGAAACCAGTAGTTACTGACAAGTTTGCCACCCCTCCTAGGGCTCCTCCCCCTGTTATTATTCAGAATCAGGGTGAATATGAAGTAAAACAGATCCTGGACTCCCGTAAAAACAGAGGTGCTGTACAATTCCTAGTAGACTGGAAAGGATAGGGTCCCGAGGAACGCTCCTGGGTAAGAGCAGTCGACCTGCATGCTCCCCGTCTACTCAAACTCTTTCATAAAAAATTTCCCTGTAAACCTGTGTAGGTGTCTGGAGTCCACCTTTAAGGTAGGGGGTACTGTCACGAATACTCACCTCTCCTTGTTCCCCCGCCGCTCCATCGGACCCGGAAGCCGCACTTCCGGGTTCGGCGGTCACGTGATCGCTACCTAGGGCGGTCACGTGATTCTACCCCAAGGCGGGGAATTCAAATGGGACACACTATAAAAACATAGCTCTGACACTTGGTGAGTGTCAGAGCAACTTACCTGTTCCTGGCTCCTGATTCCTGTGTCCTCCTCGTTCCTGCTTCCTGTGTGCTTGATCTTCTGTGTACCGAACCTGCTTGCTGACCTCCCAGATTGCCTGTGCCCCTAACCCGGATTGCCTCACGCTCCTTTCTCTATACGTTTATCTGCCTTCCTGTGTACCGACCCGGCTAGCTGACCACCCTCCTGTTCTGGTGACCCGTGTACCGATCTGGTTTGTTTGACTCCGAGACTGCTTCCGGATTCTGTCTTCATTGCCTGCCTGTGTACCGACCCGGCCTGTCCGACTACTCTCATCTTGCTCCTACTCCGCTGTACTACATCTTGTGGCAAACCTGAGGACCGCGACCTGCGACTCCTGGCAGCAAAGCCCAGCCCGCCTTGCGGCGGTTCTTGGTGAATATCGGGGAGATCGTTAGACTCTGCACCTCAGGTGAGCCAGCGTTAATCAAGATTAGTAGTGAATCCAGTAAATCCATAACACTCCAGCGGTTAAAAACGCTGCCATATAAAACAGCGCACCTTAGTGTAAGCCCGCAGCTTCATCTCATTTGAGATATAACTGCCTGCGGGCATACTGTCCATGGCCTCTGCCAGGACCCGCAGCTCACGCCTTGCAAAGTTGCTGGCTCTCATTTTGGAAATGCTATACTTTCCAATAATCTGCTCTATGATTGGTTCTCAGAACACATGTGGGTTATCTCACGTCATTTGCGGAACTTTTCCATACTTGTCTGCAAAATCTCAGCTTGTCATTCATTCCTCGGGTCCTAGCAATGGGGGCGTGACGGAGCTATACGAAGTGTATACCACTATTCGCTATTACAGGCACTTACTAACAGGAATCTGGCCCTCTAGGTTCCAGCATGGCCATGCAGAGATTGACTATTCTTGCCCTTGTAGTATTAGTGCTACTTTGGCTTAACCTGCCCATCCTGAGACATAGAGCAGTCCAGTTAACTTCTACTTACATGGAATATTGTTATCCCAGACACACACTGTTTAGTTTAGGGATATATTATTTTCATATCATGGGTGGATCCCCCTATGTGGGGGGAAGGGTGTGAGCTAGTGGCATATCACGCTAGGAAATGCAGGCCAGTACAGACTAATCAGGGCTTGTTTGCCATTATGGCAGGGGACACTATGCTGTTGGAGGCAAAGCAAATTGCTGATTATTATTGAGATTGGCTACTCCAAATTTTGAACATTGTTTGGACAGTTGTTTAAGCTCTAGGGGGTATAATATTTAAACTTTGTAGGACCTTTGTCTGTACAATTTTTTTATATATATATATATATATATATATATATATATATGTTATGCTTTATTAATGGATTCCTGCTATCCTCATCACAAACTTGCTAAGGGTTTACATTTTAAGCAACACAGAGGGTATAGTGGTGGTATTGATAGTGAGTGAGATTGGAGGGCAGTTGGTGACTCTGACATGAGGGACAATAATAAGGTCAGTTTAGAACCTATTGAGCTTTAGGTATCATTGTGACATCCATGGGAAAATGCAGAAAGACTGTGGTTTACAACAGAAAGGTCAGGGAAATCAGTGTACATTTGGGTGTCCTCAGCATAAAGGTGGTATTGGAGGCAAATTGACCAAATTAGTACCCCAAAACAAGAGATGTACAATATTAAAGTACAACATTTAGAGAGAAAAAAAGAAGCCTTGTGAGACCTCAATAGAGAGTGGAAGGGAGAATGTGCAGAGGTGGGTACACTACAGGGGCAGTTAGAGAGGTAGGAAGTGACCCAGGAGAGAACTGTGTCTAAATGAATGATGGAGTTAATGATGTGTTGGAAAAGAGGGTGCTCAACAGTGTCCAAAGCAGCAGAGAGTTACAGGAGAATGAATATTGCAAAAATAAATTATTAATATTTATTTATAAACACAAATACAGTAATCAAATGAAAATAAAAATAAAAGCAAATTGTAAATACAAACTCCTTTGTATTTTATTAATTTTAGGTTTTTTTACAAACACATGCATTGTGGTTTTATCCCATTGGTTAGAAGTGTTGCAAGGCAGGTCATGCTGGAACCCATAATGGCTACCTTTTTTAATCTGTTTAAAATATTATAGAAAAAGATCAAACTTAGGCAAACAAATTATTACTTGACTGTATGTACTTTGTACACACCTGTACTTTCAAGCTGTAAAATCTACAATTTGTTACCTTAACGGTAACTCAGATGCCCCAATAGCCTAAAGGAATGACATTGTTAACTATAGATACTTACATGCGGCAAAAGGAAACTCCTTCATGTGTTGATCTTCCTACTTGAAATGATCCTTGCAACATATCCTTTGTGCTCCAGCTGACAGCAGGGTCATAAGGTATGTTGGAATAAATTACAAACATTTAGCCATTTACTAAAATGGTGTCTGTTTCTCACTTATGCTCAAAATGAAAGAATGTAAGGTATCTCCATTAGAAAACATTGACAAATCAGTGCATTAAAATCAATAAACACACAACACTTAGTTTATGTACTTTACCTGGTTCTGGTGCATGCATGAAACAGGCCTTTACTTTCATCACCAAACATTTGTATTTTTAGGATGTTAGAAAATTATAAAAGCGTGATATAAACCATATTAGAAAAAAAGTTTACCTTGCAAATCAGTCTGGAACCTGAAGTGGCCTGCCTCCACAGTTTCAGGAGGGCAGGGGATCTGTTGGATAAACATTAAATGCGAAGTGCAAACAAACATCAGAATTATCTTAATATATATTAGATCAGTGGTTCCCAAACTGTGTGCCGTAGCTCCCAGGGGTGCCGCGGTGCTCTCACGGGGGTGCCGCGGCCAGGGCCGTTTATAAGGAAGGCAGGGGACTTCTTGGTATATATTTTGGCTTAGGGGTACCTTGAAAAAACTATGGAGACCGTAAGGGTGCCTCGAACTGAGAAAAATTGGAATCCCCTGTATTATATTGAAAAGCTTCACAAAACCACCCCAAAAATAAATAAATATTGGGTTAAAATGTATAATACAAACTGCATACACTTTAAAATGCACATTACATATGGAAAACAAGATTCACCATTATAGTGGAACATAAAATATCTTACAAACACACACCTTGAAAGTGTCTATAAAAGAGTAAGAGAAAAGATAACTGTTAATACAAATAAAAGACCAGTATACAAAGCCACACCAGAAAACTCCACTATAGAGTCCTAACCAACTTCAAGTGTGCATGAAGCAGTCTTTTATAGTGGATTGCAATGAGACAAGTATATGCAGGTATATGGCCCACTGTGGTATCAGATGACAAGATCTGATGCTGGGTCTATGCAACGCTGGTTATGGAAATCTGTTGTTTAGTTTTATACTGATTTAAATATGTTTGTGTTTATTTCTGATTGCAAATTATTCTGAGATGCATTTGCATAGACTTTCTTAATTAACTTTTTATAAAACAAAACATGATCCTTCATGTATGTTACTAAGAAGGTATGTGCAATTGTTTATTTAATTATGCTCATTAACATTGTAGGTTACCACTAGTGCCTGCGTTGTGTTGTATGTTCGTTACAATATGAAGTATAACTTAGTGGTTAGACAAGCCACTTTTCATCAGTGGGGTAATGAGTTTGATTCCTGATCCATTTTGTGGAATATGCCTATATTGCATGTTAAAATTTGTGTGGAGCTAAAACACAGACAAGCAGCTGTTCCAAATAAAGTGAATCCAAACAAATAGAAAATTTCCACAGATAAAAGCAAAAACCACGTAAGTGCCAAACAAAAGCAGAAGGCAAAAAATGACAAACAAATTAAAGTCCAACTATTATTATATTATACATCAATGATTTCCCATAGTAAATTATTTAACCTGTGCCTCTACCAAGGATTTAGGGGTATAATATTTAATTTAATAATTATTGACATTAATAAAAAATTATAAAAGAAAACAAGTTAATGAGAGACGTTTATGCTTAAATCCTCACTCACATCCTTATCTCTATGGAATTTATTCATCCTCCCCATGTTTGTGTGGATTTACTATGTGTCCCTTTTGGAAGAGTGTGCAAGGTTTAAGTTCGCACAATTTTAACAAATTAAGCTGTTATGTCTTTCATTTATAATAGCGTATTATTAGCCGTTTTTTAAACATATCAAAAAAGGTATAGGCTAACTATTAGATATTATACATCAACCACTTTACATTGCAATTTATTACAACTGTGCATCCAACATGGTTGTTTCTTAAAAAATAGTACATTGATTAATGTTTGATATTAATATAAAATGAAATAAAAAAATAATAAAAATGAGTATATTAAGATGTATGTTGTTCATATTTAGTTGTGAGTGTTTTAAATGAACAGTGCTTTTTGAACAGTTTAGTGGTGCTAGTCAACTCTGATGCTGTAGCTGTTTTGCACTTAAACATGACCCAGAGCTTCCTTAAATTTAAGCAAGAAGTTAAGAAAAACTCTAAGCAACTGTAAGCATTTCTTCTTATCTATCGTATAGATCCGGAGGTAAACGCCTACTCTTATTAAGTCACTACTATCTGCCAAATCTCCTCCCTTTCCCAACCCTTTTTCTTAAGTGTTGGGAAAACTTCCTAAGTGCAGTTAAGAAGGATTTTCATCTTAACTTACACAGTGCATTTTCCTTCTTATCTCCCTTTTCTGGGCATGCTCAAAGAAGATTTTCTTAAGATCCTAAAAAAACGGCAAATAAGATCAGTAATGAATCAGGCCCATAGTTTGTAACTCATGGGTGCTAACACAGGTACAATAGACACCAATGGCCATGCTTAGTTATTGTGAATACACACTTGCGAATGGCAAGCTCATACATATTCATTCGCAAAACTGACATGTTCATGCACATAAATGCCATATTAATGTAAGAAATATACAGTGATAAATAATAAATAGTGAAGCAGAAATAAACAGCATCACTTTTGCGATCAGAGTTCAGTTTAATGAACAGTCATTTCTGCAGTGCACCCTATGCTAAAAGTGGTAAGCTTAAATGCTGACGGTAACAATCTTGTGGTTGGGACAGAAGAAACCAAGGCTTTATCCGATACACAAATATTTTAGATTTCACCTCCAAGAACATAAATTAGAGCCACCACTTAAAGGAAAAATTTAAAAAAGTGTACTTTTTTTTCCTCCTTTTCATTCCCATATCTTCACTTTATCTCCAGGATAGCCATCTGGTACTTCTCTCTTCTCTGCTTTACATTTTGTGCTTCTTTTATGTGTATGTTTATCTTTATGTATACATATATCTTCCTTTCCTAGTTACTTCTAGTTCCTTTGTCTCTTCTATCATTAGTGTTATGCTCAGGGGAGTCCCTCAGTCAGTATTAGCACCAGCTCAGCAGGTCACTGAGTCTAACAGCCTCTCAGGTCTTCACCAAGACCCAACCTGTCGCAAGGCAGGATGGGCTTGGCCACTGAGAAACTGCAGGTCGCAGCCCCTACTTAATCTTACAAACGTGAGGGATAGATAGACAAGACAAGCGGCAAAGTAATACTGGAAAGATAACTGTGGCCGTAGAAAGATGTACATCAAAGATTTCTCAGAGGGTAGTTAAGGTACAGCCAGGTCTGGTAGACAATAGCAGATGTCCATCACCCTAAAGTATGATCCAGTAGAGTAATGAGGGCCAAGCCGGGTCTGGTACACAATAGCAGATAACTGTCAATACAAAGGATGATCCATATAGAGTAATGAGAGCCAAGCCGGGTCTAGTGTCCAAAAGACAAGTCAAAGAAAGAGAGAAAGGAAAGAGACATCCTGCTGTCCAGAGATGCTCAAATTACTTATCAAATAGAGTTGAGTTTCAGATAACAGAATACTTGACTGTCTTTTCTATCTGAGATGAGTGTAGGGTTATACACACACCCAAAAGTTTTTTTCTACATATAAAACAGAAGTAATGTATAATCACTGATGCAATCAAGCAGACCACTGGCCCTAAGATGTTAACTGAGTGGTTTCCAAAGTGTGGGCCACAGCTCTCTTGGGTGCCATGGCTATCTCACAGGGGTGCTACAGCAAGGGCTGGTGGTATGCTAGGCGAGGGACTACTTTGTAATTATTTTGTCTTTGGGGTGACTTGAAAAAATTATGGAGACCCTAAGGGTGCCTTAAACTGATAGAGTTTGAAATCCACTGTACCTATTAGCACAACTGCATGTGAACTCTATGACATGAGTCTCTCCTAATGTGAATACATATTTGTGTTATGCACTCATATTAGTGACAAGTAGGTGAAGATTGTTACATTATTTTACAAAGGATAAGCCAGAGTAATATCCTTTAGCTATAAAACCTAAATGAAAAAAATGCACAAACACAACAATAAATTATCTTGTCATAGCAGATTGACTCTATTAAAATCTTTACAGTGTTCTTTATTTTCTTAATATAGTAAACATTTGTTAAATGGAATGTATTGCCTATTATTATTGCTCTAAACAAAGTCAAGAACATGTCATTCTGAACTGCATAAACATGTTTATTATTTTAAATTACAAACTATTAATCTAAAGAATTACAATAGTCAAATGTCCAGACCTATTTATATTCAGATTTGCAATTAAAAATTTTACAAAATAACACTGTTGTTATTGTGCTTAGATAAGGCAAAACACTATGAATAAATAAAATCTGTTCTTTCTCAATATGCTATAATCTTTTAAAATAAATATTGTAACCGTTTATTTGGACTATCTTGGTGCTTGCTTTCATGTGAAGCAAAATAAAAGGAATCATTTCTGAATCTGCTGATTCTTAATCAGGGGCAGGCTGGGCTGGGTGGCAGGGGGGCATCTGCCCCCAGGCTGGTCCCATAGTGGGCTACCTTGGGCTGGGTCACTGGGCCACCTACATGTTTTTTTCCTTTAAAATGTTCCTAATAGACTATTGAGTTGGGTCTGTCCCCGGGTTAAAATTCGCCAGCCAGCCCCTGTTCTTAGTTACGTTTGGATTAATGGTTTTACACACAGTGATCAACACAAATTTGAAGGACTGTTTAAGTGATTTCTGTAATAATTTGATCGATGATGCCTAACCTTTTGTTGGATAGTCATTGCCCAAAACTGAGCAATTGGAGGAAAAATACAGCATTGAGTGATTAGATTGTTATTAGATTGTGTGGCTTGCATTTTGAGTCATCTTTACATACCTGTAAGGTATACCCCAGTAAATCTTACAGTTTAACACATTCCACAACGTATAAAATTGGAATTGCTGTGCGAGCATGTAACTTTCCTTAATGTTTTTATTTTCTACTGTGTATATGGAAACATTGTAGAAGCAGAATAAAACATGCATGTAAATGCTGTGAATATTTTTCTCTGCTCCTACCACATAAGAAATAATTAATTTACGTAATTTTACTGGATATATTTAAACTGTCTTACTAAGTTCCTGTAAATGAGTTCAGGGCATATAGTAAATAAGGCTTTCTTTACACGTGTCTGAAGATATTAACTAATATTTATATCTGCATAAAAGTAGATTGTCAGGCTTTAAAAGCCTACATTATATTTAATCACCACACAAGTTAAGTCATAATGTTATGATCAATAAAAGAAATAGGCATGTTATCAACTCTCCAGAAATCTTTAAACAGGAGCATCACAATGTCAGCAATCAACACTTAGCTGCTCTCTTATTAAAATGAGAAAGATTGGCTAGACTACCATGTTAATCATATAAGCATGTTACAGGCAAAGATATATGGCATTGTATCAAAGGGTCATACACACAAATGCATGCTGAGAGTCGGCAAAGTCCAGACATACAGATGGACGAGATGTAAAATGTCCCAAATGTGAAACCTTAGCAGATGGAGACACAGACAGCAATCTGTATCTCACACAGATGCTCTGACTAGGAAATGTACAAGAATATTTACAATATTGGTTTACCCTTGCTAAAATTACAATCCCTAGATGAAATGATGAAATATAATATAATATTATTGTAAATAACTTATTTGTGTGTACAGGACAAATTGCTGAACTACAGAGCCAAACAAATTATTTTCAGATTTATTTATATCAGATATGATCGGATTTCTCCAATACAGACCTATAACAGGCACTGCAAAGTGATAGTATGGCATATTAACCACTAATAATGATAATTATCACTAATAACTGTACACTATGTGACTGGCAGGCGCGGGCTGGCAAAGTTCAGCCCGGGGGGGCGCACAGGCGGCCACATCACATGACTTGTGATGCGGCCGCTTGAAATATTTAGTAAATATTTTCTTCAACAGGGGGGAGTGAGCGGCCCTAATAGCTGTCAGACAGTCTATGCCCCCCTGCCCCCCGGCCCAGCCTGCCCCTGGTGACTGGTATGCTATGCCTCCAGAAATAAGAGTGTATTTAAGATGTTTTTATACAATTGCTACTTCTCTACTCCTCCTTGAATATCTTTTTTGCTTACAGCTTCCCTTTCCACACTTTCCCTTGCACTGTTTAGACCATGCCCACTCAAGTCCTTTTTATGACATGTATATATGAACATACAATGCTCTCAGAGTTAAACTCATTCCAGAGTTTTGGTATTAAGTATTATTATTATTATCCTTCTGCCTTACAGCACTGGAGTCATGAATTCAATTCCCCGATCATGGCCTTATCTGTGTGGAGTTTGCATGTTTTCCCCGTGCTTGTGTGGGTTTCCTTCAGGTGCTCCGGTTTCCTCCCAAAATCCAATAATATACTGGTAGATTAATTGGCTGCTATCAAATTGACCTTAGTCTGTCTTTGTATGTGTTATGGAATTTAGACTGTAAGCTCTATTGGGCAGGGACTGATGTAAGTTCTCTGTACAGCACTGCGGAATTAGTGGCGCTATATAAAAAATGATGATGATGATGATCCTTAATTTCTAAGATGCCACATTTCTCTACAATGCATGTTAGACATTGGGGGAAAGCATGCATGAACTTACAATCTAATTGAAAGAGGGCACAGCTAAAACAAGAGAAGCAAACTTGTCTTTTATATCTGTGACTATAAATCCAGCAAATCACAAAATGTACCAAATCACACATCTCTAGTCAGCACTACTTCCACTCTGGAGCATGGTAGTGGCATTATTATATTAGAGACTTTTTTTCATTAGGGATGGGAATATGCCATTTATGATGTGTAAATTAATTAAGTAAATTGAATACAAATCTTAAAAGCTAATATACTTCAGCATTTAATCTCGGCGTCTTTCACATTTCTTCTTTAGTGCAGCACCAGATCTAGAGGACATCCCTGAGAGAGAGAAATATATTATAGAAATATTAAACTAAAATTTCTGTTTTAATAAATTTGAAACATAATTTTTTGCATGACCCATCTATTTGAGCAGAGCTTTTTCACTATGGTTTGTGACACGTAATAAATACTTAGAAATTTTGTAAGTGTTGTGTCAATTTATAATATTTTGATGCTCACATATTACAGTATCAAAATCACAAAACACTGAACAATGGAAATAGGTTTATTTCTGTACCTTATTTCTGGTTCTGTTTTAATGTCTTTAAAATAAAGGAGATTTTATTACTAATTTTATGGAAGTCTGTGGGAGTACAGATTTATTTGCTTTTATTAGAAATAGTAAGGGCACAGAAAAAAAAGAAAGCTCTGTATAGGACAAGTATATCCCCTAGTTTGGAAGAACAATTTTAATTTGCATGTTTTTATTGCACATAATAATATATTCACTAGACAAGCACAGTTACTCATTCATAGCATACTAAAGTTTACATAAGCAATAAGGGAATATATTGCATAAACAAAAAGAGAAGATAAATAATCTACCTGGGTCCATACAAACCTTTGTTTAAGAAAAAAAAACCATCATAAACTCATTGGACCAACAAATGAGGGACTGAAGAAAAGTCAATGACTGTAAAGCCATTATTCCCCCACACCGTGGAACCCCCACACCATGGAACCTCCCAGTTTACTTTATAAAAACACTTTCTGAAAAAAGCACTACATTTTTCAATCAATGTGAAATTCTTAATGCTGGATCGGCTATTGACTGTCTTTAATGACTTATGTGTTTGAAACAATTATGACTGCCAACTTATTTCATTATCAAGTGCAAGATGAAAAATGGATTTTGTATCCCTATCGGCCCTTTGAGTGTGCAAAATAACATATTTTTCATATGTTCCAAAAATAAATGACAGCTGAAGCATAATGTTTCTTTAGCAAATGAAAGAGGTCTACATAAAAAATGCACAAATAGTTCAAATGTAACAACGTGATTGTTTAGCAGAAATACTTAACTAATCATTTGAATACATTTGGAGGTCATTTATACAAGTGTCAGGGGGGTTACAGACACATACTTTCCCTCTTTAGTGCTTTGTGTCCATTTTATATTAGCTATTTAATTAACTTTTATCGAATGACTAAGTAATGTATAAATCAAATAAATCTTACAGCAATTAATCCATGTCTATTTTATCTTGATTCATACTAAACAATGGAAGCAGTGTTAGCAGGATAATGAACAATAATAACATCAAACATTGCTAAAAGGACAGACAAAGGACTAACAGAAGAAATATAAAATGTAGAAATGTACTGCTAAATGTATTGTTATTGCAGTTGTTAGTACAATAGAGTAATATGTGGTAGATGGGAGGTAGAATATGCTGACATTCTAATTTACATATGAACAACACAGAAAACCTAAGCACATACATGACTTGCAATGTTAGAGACACAGGGCCTCATTTACGAATCACAACCGGTTGAGATTGCCATCAAAGCACCCTTTTCTTTTAAACTGACACTTTTTGCACCATCCAGTTTCACTTTGGCAGAGAAACACATTTCTAGGTGAACTTTGCCAAAAGTAATAAAAGCTTAAGACACACAAAGGGGTATATTTACTAAACTGCAGGTTTGAAAAAGTGAAGATATTGCCTATAGTAACCAATCAGATTCTAGCTGTCATTTTGTAGAATGTACTAAGTAAATTATAACTGGAATTGGTTGGTCTGATTGGTTGCTATAGGCCACATCTCCACTTTTCAAATGCACAGTTTAGTAAATAAACCCCAAAAGAGCTGTATGTAAGAAAAGAAAGTCCCGATATTCCTTATTCTCATGATTAATTTAAGCCATATATGAGGCTAAACTTTGCAGTACAATGTAGCTAAATTTAATGAAAGCAGTGGTTCTAAAGTGGTTGGACTTGACCTGATGTGATTTGACTTTTGCACACTGCCTGCAAAGCTTTGTGCACTAGTTTGAAGAAGCATGTCCCAAGAGACCGTCAAGGAGCAATACTATGGTATTATGTGCTTCACATCAGATGTAGTTTGTAAATTAGATACTCTTTATGTATTTATAATAATGGTTAACAAGCTATCGCAATATTTCCGCAGAATTATACTTTGTAAGGTTTGGACACACATATCCACACCTGGGGGTAAATGTATCAAGGTGCGATTTTGCAAATCCAGCGATTTTATCGTGAGAGTTGAAACTCGCAGATGTATGAAGCTGAGATTTTATGCAAAATCGCCAGAGTTGTGCTTATGTCAAAATCGCTATTTGCAAAATCGCCAGAGATCAAACTCCCGACTGTTTGCCACTGCAGCTATACAAGTCTCCAATGTATGAAGCTGCAAGTAAGCAAACTCAGGAGAGTTTACTTGAAAACACGCCAGATACAACACGCTGCTTGATAGCAGCGTGTTATATAAACACATCACTGATACACTGCCTTGGCAGTGTTAAAACTGTAAAGAATAGAAGAAAGTTAAAAAAAAAAAAGCGTGGGGTCCCCCCGCTATTCCAGCTAGTGGGGTCCCCCCGATTTTCACTTAACCAGCACTAGGCAAACCAGCCAGGGTTGGCGGCACTATAGCAGTGGGATACGCAGCAGGGGGTCCCCCTGCCGTAATGTCTAACCAACCCTAGACTGTTCAGCCCTGGGCTGGATTCCCTAGAGAGTGGGGTCCGCCGAAAAAAACAAGCAGGCCCTGTATACCTACAAGCACCAGCATGCCTACAGCAGCCAGGGCATGTTGGCACTTGGAGAACCACAAGTGCCAACATGCCCTGACATCCCTGGCTGGCTGGGACCTGTAGTTCCACAAAAAAAAATGTTAAAAAACCACAGTACCCTCAGTACAACCCTCAGTACAACCACACACATTTAATAAAAAGAAAAAACCCACAATAAACACAGTAACCACCCTCATTTACACCATATACATTTATTAAAAATAATAAAACCCCTAATACTCACCAATGAAGTCTTCTTTCTTTCACCAAACTCCAAAAACAATTTGTAATTCCCAATGTCTGTCTTGCCCCAGTCCCACAGTATTTACACCTTCCAAAAGTCCTGGCTTGAAAAATCTCTTCTTACCTTCACCCAGGAGGGGCCCCTTGTTGATAGTAGTCTTCTTTTCTTCGGCCAGGAGGGCCCCATATTTGTACATCCCGACACTTTAGTGTTGCTTGAAGAAAAACAAAAAAAGCTGGAGCTGCCGCAAACACCTAATACCTAGTAGGAGGTCCGTTACGCAATGAACGTACGTTCATTGCGCAAGGTCTATGTACTGTATTAGGTAATTTTCCCATATGTTCCAAATAATGTGTGGGGGACAGTTCTGGTATAATGGCAACTATTGTTTTAGCTTGGCCAGTACGATTGTTTTTGCATGTAATGTGTGAATAATAATGATGGTAATTGTGGCTAGGTGGTGCATTTTGCCAACTTTTGGGCAGCACAGTGACTAAGTGGTTAACACTTCTGCCTTACAGCGCTGGGGTCATGAGTTCAATTCCTGACCATGGCCTTATCTGTGAGGAGTTTGTATGTTCTCCCTGTGTTTGCATGGGTTTCCTCTGGGTGCTCCGGTTTCCTCCCATAATACTAAAACATACTAATAGGTTAATTGGCTGCTAACAAATTGACCCTAGCCTGTGTGTCTGTCTGTGTGTGTGTATGTTAGGGAATTTAGACTGTAAGCCCCTGTAAGGGACTGATGTGAGTGAGTTCTCTGTACAGCGCTGCGGAATTAGTGGTGCTATATAAATAAATGATGATGATGATGCCTTTTGCTGCAAAAATAGCTTTGTTCCATGACAGAAGGATTATTTCTCATTCTAACTACAAAGCACTGTTCTAAGTATACGGGCAGCGATCCTGGCTACAGAACTTATGAATAGTGAAGTAGTCTAATCTAACATTGATGTCAGTCACCATGCCATTTATTCCATATGGCTGCTCCCCCAAAAGGAGTAAGCAAAAAGATTTTTGTTAGATTCAGATAATTTTAAATAGATTCTAGTGAAAAGTAATTGTTCATATTCTTTAATATTCAAAGCTATGGTTAGCCAGAGAAATTATCAGCAAACCAGCACAGTTAATATGTTCTTCTTGTTAGTGCTCAGCTGGTAAGCATTCCTTAAATTGTTTTCAAATCTTTCCTGTTTTTTGACAGCAACTTTAAATTACAATATTTTGCAGACATTAATGTTTGATTTATTCATAATGCGTAATCAATAAATCTAATTTTGTTGATACTCTGGCAAGTTAAATAGCAGTGAAATTGCAGTGATTCATTCTATCTCATCAATATATGTCTTTGTTAAAGGAATATACACAGGTGTTGTGACGCAGTGTTTTCTGCCCCTTGTTGCAAATCTCATTTCTCTTTTCATCCAAATCTAATCTGGGGGTCACTAATTGCTTTAAATCCAACAGTGCCTCTTATTGTTTGATGATTGTGGTTACAATATGTCATAAGTGCATAGCTAGTATTTATGTCACATAGGACAAACTAGACACCATCTGGAAAATTCCTGACAGAAAATATATAGTATTTGCCCAATTTACCCTGCAAGTCCCATAGGCTTTCTGACATTATGAAAAGATATTGAACCTTTGTTTGACGTGCATTGCTAAAGTTAGATAATTTGAACAACGCTGTTATCACACATTGGATATACACATATATATTTAGTTTACATCACATGCTTGATAAGCACAAACTAAAATATCCTGGATGTAGTATTGCTTCCCCAAAATATTGAGTGCATTATAAGCAATCCTACTACACTTAGAAATAGTTAGCATCTCTGGTATTAGGAGCAAGCCACACAGATTACAGCCTGAGAGAGGGCACTTATTTTATTCTGCTCCTCAAGCAGCAGGAACTAAAGCAAAGGAGAATCACCACTTATCTTTTTCTGGTTTGGCACTGTTAACTAGATGGTCTGCCAGGCCACATCAAGGTGCACGCTTACTATCTGTTCTCACAATACACATCTGAAAATTAGAAGTGCGCATAGGTGTTCAGAGAGGTGGAAAACTCTGAAAAGGCACACTCTGGAAAAGTGTAAACATCATTGTGACAGGATGACCTCCTATGCCACCCTGTTCGTGCTTGTTGGGGACCGGCTAGGCATGCCTTTCCACAGTCCCCTTTCTTTAGCCCAAATTGCGCCTGCAGTAGGAGGGTCTTACTGCTGCCACCACTAGGCTCCTTCACCAGCACCTAGAACCACTTCCTTCTGGGTAACTCTCTCAGCTAGGGTACCCCCTTGCTGGGCACCTGGGCTGGTACCCCTGAACTCTTGCCTTCAGAAGGGGGTTGCTGTGGATGGTTCCACCTGGCCTATCACACTGGCCAGAACTGCAGGTAGCGGACAGAGCGTTGGTACTGGAATGCTGGGTTCCAACCTCAGAACAGTCGGATTACAGATTAGATTGATGTAATCTGTAGGTCACAGGAATTGCCACAGGTAAGTAGGCGTCAAAGCAGGATCTTGAAGCAGTGATGTTTTATTAGCACAAGTAGCCCTTATAAGGACATTTACACACCAGTTTATGGTACAAGCGATCTTTCCAGAAGTGTACAGATGGAATAATACATTACATGGTAAAATATATCTCTTTTTATACAGTTTTACACAGATATCCTGGCAGGAGGTAATCCAGCCTCCTGCCCCTTTAACCAATCCAGGCTGCTTCATGCAGCCTGTGCATATATCAGCCTGGAGAGGTTAACACCTTTTTACATAGCTGCTAGTGGCATTACAACATCTGAAATATTACATTAGATCTCAATACGTAAAATCCTCTAGACTTGGAGATAACGCAATTTTATACTTTTAACATTTATACCAATCTGTGATTTTCTAAAACTTCCTGGTTGCATTGTTCAGAGGTTTCCTCTTTAACAAGGCAGGATAACAGGTAATGACTCCCTGCTGTATATTAAATTGTTGGTCACTCACTGGTGAATAAGATCTAGTTAGCCTAATTGGGGGTTCAAAGAGAAAAGTTACAAAACTAAATCATGACATACTGTCTTAGAAGTTGCAAATCAAATTTCATCCATCATGTGCCTATTGTTTAGGAAATCAGTACATTTCTGATATATAACACAGTATAAAAAAATCAGTTCATTTGCAATTATATAAATTGGCGCCTGCGCCACTAATTGAAATTAATTTCTACAATAAATTATTTCTATGTGATTCAGCCACAATCATATCAAAAGTCCAACTTTCAACCACTTTATTTTTAATTATATAAATTTGTCTGTTTTTTTCCCTAAAATACTGCATTCTTCAGCCTCATTAATAGTTTAAGTTAATCATAATGTGTGAATGGACATCGGGACTGTCTTTCATGTTGACCTGAATACACTGCAGAGAACGTCCTAGGCTGTAATGTCGCCAAACCCGGCGCAAGCACTTAGATAAGACCCCTTGATGGTGCAGAAGACATGGTGGAAATCAGCGAACTGAAACTGACTTGAACGTTCCCTGCACGGGAAAGCCCTCACTGTACATTGCCTACGTTCATCCACCCATTCCCCACAATGTTCACTACCCTAAAACGTAAGCTGTAGTCAGGGCCGGTGCTAGAGTTTTCAGCGTCCTAGGCAAAACACCCCCCTTCCTGCCCCGCCGCCCCCCCCCCCCCCCAGACGAACACAATAAATAAATAAATAATTAAATAAATGATTAGATTTTATTTACCTGGTCTGTAGATGCAGGGGGGCTCTTCAAACCTCTTCTCTTCTCTTCACCTCGTTTCTTTCATTCCTATTGCTGCACCTCGCCTTCTTCACACAGGAGGCGGAGCGATGCATGCTGGGAGAGGAGGGAAAGAACTTTATTCACACTGTCTGTCACTGACAGACAGTGTGATAATACAACACGCGCCGCCGGGTAAAGACCTGTCACCTGATCACTGACGTCAGTGATCAGGTGTGCGATGCGCCGGGCAGCCCGGGCGCATCAGAATGAATTATTGACAGTGGCGGCGGACATTGAAAAAACAGCGGCGGCACCCCGCCTCCGCTGCACCTATCTTCCACTTCTCTCCGCTGACTAGATTTTCAAATCTAGTCAGCGGCAGCGGCGCCCTGCAGGTCCCGGCGCCCTAAGCAACTGCCTAAGGTTGCCTAATGGGAGCGCCAGGCCTGGCTGTAGTACGTTTTTTTTTAACAAAAAATCAGATAGTTCTGTGCATGCGCAGAATGATTTTGCGGAGGATAAGCTCAAAACTGGCAGATACATGCCTTAATGACTCAGGCCCCTAGTGTGTAGCTCCCAATGTTAGTACCTGGTGACCCGCAGAGTTAAAAAAATTCTTAATGGTCTTATGATAAAAACAGTACCTTAGTCTTTCCACTGCATACCAGTATGCGTGCATGTCTCCTTTCTTTACACCTTCCCTGAGTTCACCGCCTCTGTCTAGTGTTAACTGGAAGTGTGAAATATCAAAAAATAGTCATTATGACTAAGGGGTCTATGCATCAATAAGATGCAGTGCACCTAAATATGCATCGCTGCGCATCGCAGTGATGCATATTTATGCACAGCTTGAATGCAACATCCCGCAGCTACTCCGGGAGCCCCAGCGAAGTGACCCCTCTCCTGTTGCTGTATAAGCTGTTACAAACCTATAACTTAGAGTAATTATTTTCTGAAAGCTAAGACACCTAATTAGTAAAATTAGTATGGATATGCTTGTAAAGTTGCATTTCCTGGCCAAAAATAAGCACTGGGTTTTTTTAATTTCGTCAAAATTTGTAGAACATCTCATTACAACTCTGTTGAGCCTTACATAAACTATTTGTATATTTTTATAGTCTCACATGCCTTTTGGATCCCCTTCTGTATATTTTTAAGCAATATAGTGACACTTCATTAATAAATAATTATATTAATGTTATATAGCTTTCTGAGCTGCCCTAATTACAATCGTTAACGATTATAGCACATAATGGGTTGATTTTAGTCTATGTAATGAGACTTCTGAAAATATTTCTATCAAAGTAAAATGCTTTTATTGTGTCTGATGAAAAGGGTAACAGATGGTAACGCTACTTTAAAACAACACATCAAATAACAGCTATTTTAAATCCTATAGCATGACTAATGTATTTCTTTTTAAATTGCTTCTAACTAAAAACGTTGTATGTGTTTTCAATATGTTGTCTATATGAAATATTGATAAAATGTTATTTATACAACATTTCTACTTACCTGACAATCAGTTCCAATGGGGCAGAGACTGATGTGAATAACAAATATCCTCTGCACAGTGCTGCGGAATTGGTGGCGCTACATAAATAAATGATGATGCTGAATAGAAATAGACGTATTCATGTCCTCTCATTTTATTACTTCTGATTTGAATGAATATGTTTAGATCCAACTATCTCCAACGAGGCGTTCTGTCTCTTATCTGTTATGCAACTTTAAGTGTTGTTCATACGATAATGTAGTTTAACCTATTTCAGATTTTTTTATATAATAAGAAGCAGACGCGGGCTGGGAGAGGCGTGGCCCGGGGGGCACACAGGCGGCCGCATCTCATGAAAAGGGATGCGGCCGCGTCATCAATGACGCGGCCGCATCCCCTGTCATGTGATGTGGCCGCCTGTGCGCTGACGCGGCCGCATCTGATGTCATCAGATGCGGCCGCGGGGGAAAGAATTGTATTTTGCAGCTGGGGGGGCGGCCGGTCGGCCTACCCCCCTGCTCTAATAGCGGCCTGACCGAGCGGCCCGGGGGGGCGATGCCCCCCTGCCCCCCGGGCCAGCCCGCCACTGATAAGAAGTTATCTGAGCATACCTTATGCAACAAACTATTGCATCGCCACAGAATTTAATGTACATACAACAATGCACATTTACGATAGATAGCACCAATGTTAGAGACATTACTTACAATTGTTTATCAATCAACCAGTTGTAATAGTTTTGGAGGACTTTATTTTTAACACTTAATGGCTCATACTAATGAGCTTCTGAATAAGGAAAAATAGCCTTGGGGATATCATTGTGACCCAATATAATGGATTGAAATGTATTTCATTGTTCAATTGTCAAAAAAGGTGCACAAAGAGCAACTACACTTTTGGCTCATTTCATTTTTAAGTAATTTTTTGAAAATTTGATTTCCCACCTTATCCTTTCTTACTTGAACTATGGGAGTTCCTGCATTAAATACTCTACTACTGTCTACTCTAAATATATGCCCTCTGCCCAATTGAATCAGGGACCGCAACCTTGCAGAGGGAAGTGTTCCAATGGGTATGAGCCCCACAATTCAGATGGATGGGGAATTAAGCTTTCAAAAAAAAGAAATTGCCCAAAAGTGGATTGCGCCATTAAATTGCCCACGCTCAGTATATCCCATTAATATATGGTACCAGCTGCGTGGCAATATAAATGCCCATATATTGATATAAAACAAAAAGACAGTTGTCAGCGCTTATCCTTTACACTGAATATCTGTGTTTATCTAGCAAATTGAAAACATGAGGTATTAGTTCATATTTTGATCAAAACATTTAAGCCTCCATCCCAGCATCAAGGGCACCTCATTATATGCAGGTCCTATACTGACCTATATGCTTTGATCAAAATATGAACTAATACCTTGTGTTTTCAATTAGCTTTTTATAGAATCACTTTGAACAACATTTGCTTTAAAATAGGCATGCCTAGAGTAAGGCATAACCTAGACCTACATGACAAAGTTTGTAGGAATAAATGTATTAGAAGTTTCAAGTTAGATAGTTAACAGTGATTGGTTAGCTACATGAATGAAATCATAAATCAATCTGAAAGTCAGGAGAGGAGAAACAATGGGTGTCAACATTAACCGCCCAGACCTCTACTTACCCAATTACCCACTGACTTAAAATAAATGTTAGCCCAGATAAGGGTGTTAACGTAGGAATACATCACTCTCTCAATTCATGTCAGCCACACTGACAGCAGAATAGACCTTTCAGGTGATTGACATGATGATATTAAATTCTATGACGTAGCTCAGTGTGAGAGAGGACCAACAGTTGCATTCAAGATGGTGGTGGGCTTATTTAAAATCTTTGCCAGGCACCCACATTTAAGGGTTGCAGAGAGGTATTAGTATAAGTCTCTAACATATATGGTAGGTGCAGCATGTTTTACATATTGTATCTAGAGCAATTTGTTAGAAACAATAGGTTATTGGGAATATACTTAAATTTTATTTGTGAGACTGGTAGATTTATTAGTACAGTGGGAAAATAAAGATAACAAGTTAACTAGATAAAAAACATTCAAACTGTTTTATCAGATACCACTAGAAGCAATGAGTATATGTGTTTTTGGGGGCCGCACGGAGTACACAGTTGGCCTCAATTTAAGAAATGCATTTGTAAGCATTGTTGTTTTGTTTAATTATGATAGGGGAAAAGCTACTGAAGGTAAAAAAAAGAAGAATTACTTAAATTAACCACACATTTAATAAAATAATTCCAATAGGACTAAACAACACACACTTGAAGATTAATACTTTTTGTCAAGGCTCCTCATAAAAATATGTTTTAAATCAGAGTACAAATACAAAATTAATTAAATTTTCTATTCAATCTGAGATAATGAAGTCACAGTGCTTATTCCATTTTTTTGTATAAAATTACATACAATAAGTAAATGTTTACAGAACAGAAATAGAATGGTATTGAAACAGAAATGTACTAGGAAATATACCTTAAGTCTCCTGGAAATTTGGAGAATGAAATGTGGTATCTCACAACAAGGGATGTTGTCTTGTCACTTCCAAGTTAAAATACAATTTTATAAATAAATACAATCTTTATCTCGGTTAAAACCCTATCTTTCCCTCTGGCATGGGTAGTGCGAGGGGATCAAAGTCCAACCTCTAGATGTATATGGTTTCAGAAATGTATAGTTATGATTTAAAAAATGTATAGGTGTGATTTTTCTTTTGGTTAAAAAAAAAAAAAGATTATGTTTCTCTAATTCTAGTGTGTTAAGTAGAGGCATTAGAGTGTAATGACACTTTGTTTAAAAAAATATTTATCCTAAATGAAAGAGCGTTTGATTAATAACACTTGCCAGAGGATTAATATTTACAGATTTAAATAAATATGACAATTATTTTAAGGTTACATTGTTGCAACAACCTTCTGTACAAGTACCCTATGTAGCTGTCACTCACTATGGATATAGCTGCTGTTTCTTAGATATTGTAATATGAGGGTGGTGGAAAAAGAGCATGATGGGTGGGGGAAGACAAATCAATAGTTCCACATCATTTTGCACAATAAAATTTAAGTGCCTTATACCTGAACTTATTATTCCTGTATTGATAATATAATATAATATAATTCTAATGGAAATCATAGCACGGAAAAAACAAACATTACAACTGATAAAACCATAGATAGTGGTCTCAGAAAGACACTAAGGAAACCAGAGATTTCTGCAATTCCCATATTTGAAATATAATAATCATTCATATACTTCTGACAGTGATGATATGATATTCTATAGTGATTATTAGAACATTGATTCTGAGATTAATACCATGTATTGATAGAATACTTAGTTAAATACAGTCATTTATTGCATTTAAAAATATATTATTCACAGTGCAGAGGTTTAACACACTGAATGCTGAGGTGCCAGTATTACTCTTCCGGTGCCACAGTGCACATTTAAAATACTTTTATTTCTATTATATACCTTTTTATATAACTATTTTACACATACAGCGTCTACAGCCAGTGGATTAAGCCCTCCAGTGGCAAATATTAATTCTCCCAGCAATGGACCACATTTAAAGATAACAGAACACTGGATCTGGCCACAAGGTTGTACGCTATCATTTGCAAATGCTAGCAACATCTTCTTCCTAAATCGGGAAAGTGTATTGTGGACATTGTTGATGAATTTCTGGGCGCTCATTTGGCTGTACAGTTGCTGCGATTTGATGCAATCATGTAAACTACAATAACAAATTGCATTTGTTTGTACAATTTCCAATTGCCCAAATGTATCAAAATACCCCTAAAGGATACCAATTCTGGCGTCTTCACACAAAATTATTTAAGTAAAACATTTTTTTACCACTTTAGTAAACATAGAAAAATTCATTCCTGACTTGCTTTGCTGTACGAATCTCAAATATGCTGAAAGCCTCACTTTTAGTCTCTGTTTCAGATCACCTTTCTTTTCTAACATGGTGCAAGTAGTCAACTGCCACAGATGCAGGGTTTTTCATTCCACCTGACATCACCAATGCTCAGGGGGAATCGGGTGCTGCTGGCCTTGAAACACAAACTCTGGGTTGCAACAGTAAACCACAGGTTCAGTTAACAAACAGCACCCTTTTCATTATCATTTCATCTAGGCACAGGGAATGGCTTAATGATCTGCTGCTGGTAAAAAGTTGCCAGCACCTGAGGCTTGTCACCTATATAAACAGCTTCCTGAGAGCAGCACATTGCCAGTTTATTAAGCTTGTCTCTTTGAACCAGCACTCTGTATGCTGTATCTTACTGACCTCCTTTCTCTGTTTGACCCTTTGATTTCAGATGACCACCTCTCTGGCTCTTGACCTCTTGACCTCTGGCTCTTGGCTCACTACCTTCTCTGGCTCTTAACCCACTATCTTCTCTGGCTCTTAACCCTTGACTCACAGACAACTACCTCTCTAGCACTGGATATAGTCCAAGTGGAAAACGTCTTCCATGTTGTAATCCTGAATATATAAAATTACAAAAATCCCTAATACCTGACAATAACTGCTAAAAAGCAACATTTTTCTCAGTTGACGAATGGGGTCAATATCCACTCAGCAAATCACAAGTAATTAGCCTCTAAACTGCTTTTGAGTGGATATTGATTCTCATTCAATTGAAGAACATTTAATTGTGTTAATCAGCAGCATAGGGTTGAGAGGGACTAGTCACTTGTTTTCTCACCCCCCCTTCCCCAGAGACTCCAGACCCATGTTGACCAGTCTGGGACTGGTTCCCACTATGGCAGTGGCACCTCATGCTGCAGGTTTCCCTGTTATAGTGAAGTGGGGTGTTTGTAACAGACAGACAAGTCTGCATTTGAGACAAACCCCATCTTTTAAATTTGTTCCCAGCCCCCAAAACATTGAAAATGAGCAAGAGGAAGGATTGACCATTACTGCTTCTCCAGCTTATTTGCTCATCACCTCCCATGATTCCAAGCTTCAATTATTTAAATATTCAACCAATAAAAAAGGCTCAAATATATGTCATGCAAACCCTGCAGAATTAATTCTTATTTGCAACAAATACACTTTTGGGTCCCTTTTGGAGTCCTGACTAGATGTCTGTTAAGCGAGCAGATCTGCAGGCATTGACTGCCCTCGACCCAATGGTAGCCCATTTCAATGATTACTGGAAAAGATTGTGGTGATTTTGAGCCTTCACTTAATTCTGTCTGGTGATGATGCCTGCAGCCTGGCCACCCTTGAGTCTGGCAGCTCGATTTTGGTGTGTTGTGTTTTATTATTGCTGCTAGTACAGGGGGTCACCCATAAGGATAGTACCACTGAGACCTGCCACATGGCCCTGGGACTGGGCACTGGAATGCAGAATGCAGTTCACTAATCAATTGCTGTGTTTTCCACAAGACCATTTCCGCTTATTATGTGTTCTTCCCCCTCTATCACACACTGCAAAGACGAATTGGCGGGCAGTCACTCAACTATACCACAGTGTGCTGCTTCCGGTCCATCGTGGGGTCAGGAGGCTCCTATGGCTGCACAGCTCCCATCATAGAGGGCACTGCGCAGGGCCCCTGCAGAAAAATCCCTGTGTGATGTGTGTAAATGGATGATGTTGGGCTCAGTCTGGTAATGCTACTGGGCCACTGCCACTTATGGACCACTGCTTCATTTGGGCCTCTGATCCCTCAATGTACAGTGTTACTTAATATGCTGTAGCTTTATAAATAAAGGATAGTAAAAGCAGTAATAAAAACAACAATAATAATAATATTATGAATAATAACAATACTATTATTAATAATAATACAAATTGCCTACCTTATTTTTTGGTAATATAAAAAATATGAGCCCATAAAGGGGCATTTTTTAAAAAAAATAATAAATGGTAAAAATGCGCTAACTTAGCTTGTCTCACTAGGAAAACTTTGCTTTTAAAGGATGAACAATTGTTTCTTCAATTACTATCTGTCAAATTTAGATGAGTACTTACTTTTTGAAGAAAGTGCCTAGGCCTTTTGGTATATTGCTGGCACTGGACAAAACTGTTATAGTATGGTGATTACATTTCTTTTGGATTTTTGATAGATTTGCTAGAAATAAACATTGACTCCCTCGGAAAAAATGTTTATTTCATATAGTATGTTCCTTAGAAAAGGATATTAAGAGTGGTGACAGCAGCATTTACTTAATCATACCCATATGCCATATGTTTTAAAGTAGCATTTCTGCAATAACTGCTTGTGAAAAAAGTCCCTCATAATTTAATTTCAGTATAGTGAATAGTTTATACTAAACTTATAATATAAACACTGAACACATATTAACATGCACCAGTACAAATAGGATTTTCTCTTCCTCTCCTATTATTAGATCTCTTAAACATCTTGTTTTTTCTTGTAATTATTTGGATAATTGGTTTCCAGCATCTCCCGTCTTAACATTCAAAATGTTAAAAATAACTCTTTGCTCCATTCACAGCAAAATAGTTTTTTTCCATTGGCCCTAAAAGTAGAACAATTTATCGACTTTGGTAATGGAAAAACTGCAGCATAAATAAATAGTTTGTAAATGAGGAGCTACATGTGTTATTTTCTTCTGTATTTAGAAAAGCAAAATTTAGTAAGTAGTTTATGCAACTGTTCTTCTGATAAGCACATTATACCCTCAATGTACAGCACTATGTAATATAACATTTATAAAACATTATGGTGTTTTATAAATACAGGTTAATAATAATGGCTTGCATACATATTGTGTTTCATACATGGTGACTCATGTGGTTTAATATACTTACCTCTTTGTGTGTTACTCCTATATATTTTATCTTTGGCTGTTTTACTTATATTTTTGAGAAATAGTGGGAGAACTGCACTTCCTGATAGAAAAGTATGCAGCCAGGGGAATAAAGGCTGAGGAGAAAGGGCCCAATCTCCTATTGGAATGAAAAGACATTTTCTAAATTCCCCGGCGCAGTGAAAATACAGAGTAAATGTAATTATTAATAAGACTTTATATTAACAAAATGCAAATGGTAAATAATATGCAAAAACAATAAAAAGAGTGATCACTCTAAAATTGTTCCATAATACTGCAATAATGAAGGCAAATAGCATACATTCAAAAGTATACCATATAAATTATTTGGACATATTCTGGATATATACCAGCACATGAATAGGGATAAACACTGTAAAGCCCACCGAGGGAGTATTTATATGTAAGTTCCAAGAAACCGCCCTATTAGTAACAACAGAAAAAAAATGTATAGCCTGAACTGTGGCAAAATAGGAATGGGTGGATATTTATGAGTATATAAGGTCCAAGTCCCAATTCATAAATGGTTATGAAGTACCAAGGTACTGTGGCGGTCTGGGAGGTAGGTAAGTTGACTTACCCTTCTTCTCGTCCAGTAGATTTCCCGGATTCCCAGTCTTCGGATCCTCCCCTTTGTTGAAACCGCAGCGTTGTCTTCTTCTTTTCGATGTCTGTGAGTTTCCCGGCTGGGTATGTGAAAATTCGCACATGCGCATGTGTATGGCGAAAGTCCCACCCTCTCACTAGCGCTGACTGGCAAAGTGAAAGTTCACGCTGATAATGATGAAAGGATAGTATTCTTGATGTAATAACGTAGTATCCAACACGTTTCTCCCTCAAAGGGCTTCTTCAGGAATAAATGCAGCAATTGTCCGGGCTGGGCTATCTTTCTCCAAATATAGGGCTGTCCTCTATAGCTGGAGAAACAAAGCCCATTTGTGAATTGGGACTTGGACTTTATATACTCTTCAATATCCATCCATTCCTACTTTACCACGGTTCAGGCTATAAACGTTTTTGCCATTGTTACTAATAGCGGTTTCTTGGAACTTACATATCAAGACTCCCTCGGGGGGCTTGACAGTGTTTATCCCTATTCATTTGTTGGTATATATCCAGAATATGTCCAATTAATTGATATAGTATACTTTTGAATGTATGCTGTTTGCCTTCATTATTTCAGTATTATGGAACAATTTTAGAGTGATCACTCTTTTTATTTTTTATGCATATTATTTACCTTTTGCATTTTGTTAATATAAAGTCTTATTAATAATCACATTTACTTTGTATTTTCAGTGCGCTGGAGAATTTAGAAAATGTCTTACTTATATTTTTGTGTAAATTATGTTAGCAAGTGGTAGTGCTCAGCATAAAAATGTTTTAATGTATTACAAATTTGTTTCAATGTTAAAGCTGTATACAGAAATGCACCAAATTAGCCATTTCTTTAGAGTTGCTGGAGTTCAATGTGTTAAAAGTTTGTCCTGTATGGTGTCTGATAGAGTTCCATCATGTACTCCTGCAGGTACTAGTTCAACTTATATTTAGGTTTTTGTTCATTGAATTGAGAAATAAATATTTTTACCCTCACTTTTATTTGTGCTAACTATAAGAAGTATTTAGACATAATGTGCCTGGTGCAGAGTTGGCCACAAATTGGGCATAACTTACACTAAAACAAGCCAGAACAAAATCTTAAAATTGGTGCAGGCCAGCACCAGTAACATGTGCACCAAATTTATGCCAGGCATATGTCACAGACACTTATGTCCCACTTGTACCCATGTTTTTATGCATTTATTTTATGTGCCACAAATGTTACACTTTTAGGCATCAATAAAAGTTTAAAAATCTCTGTAATATAGCAGAAACTCCCTGTCTTATGTACAAAAAATGTTTTGCTTAAACAGGCATACAAAAGCATAATATATGGCTCAGGGATTAAGAAAGCACCAATCAGTGTCAGCGGAGCAATCGCAAACAGCCAATAACAAGCGGTTCTCTAGTGGTGGAGTCCATCATCATCATCAACCACTATCATCATCATCTATTTATGTAGCGCCACTAATTCCACAGCGCTGTACAGAGAACTCATTCACATCAGTCCCTGCCCCATTGGAGCTTACAGTCTAAATTCCCTAATTTTTACACAGACAGACACAGACAGACAGAGAGGGAGAGACTAGGGTCAATTTTGATAGCAGCCAATTAACCTACTAGTATGTTTTTGGAGTGAAGGGAGGAAACCGGAGCACCCGGAGGAAACCCACGCAAACACAGGGAGGACATACAAACACCACACAGATAAGGCCATGGTTGGGAATCTAACTCATGACTCCAGTGTTATGAGACAGAAGTGCTAACCACTAGGCCACTGTGCCTCTATTTTTAGTGACGATACAAGAACTTATTCATGATATTACAGCCCTAGGAAAACCCACCTAGACATAGGTATTTTAAACAATTCGGAGAGGTGAAGATTGAAAGGGTCCAATTAAGATATGTAAAATACTAGAAATTCTACCTTTGTACTCTTCGATCTGACCAGTTTATAAATGTAGATAGTTTATATAGAGTCCTATGGTCACGTCTTAAAATACCTGAACTTATGGAATAATTAGTGGTGAGTTCTATATAATATATAGTCTTGTCCCAAGAGAGTAATGGCTTACCAGGTCTTATATAAAACATTTTTTTAGGTTTTCTTGTTAAAATCTTTAAGCCCATACACTTTGTCAGCATTGTAATGCAATGCAAAGTTGTAGGGCCTGATTCATTAAGGAAAGTAGGGCAACAAAATTTGTTTTTTTCCTGGACATAACCACGTTACAATGCAAGGGGTATACATTAGATTTTTATTTTGCACGTAAGGTAAATACTGGCTGTTTTTTCATGTCACACACAAATACTTGATAGCTTTATTTGAACACAGAAATGTAAAGTTTATTTAGGACATGTCCTACCACAACTATAAATCTGCCATCACATTTTAATTTTACATCCCCTTCTTTTGCAACACGGCTTTGCCAAGGTGAAAAGTTATTCCTTTTTTATGCTTTACTTTCCTTAATGAATCAGTCCCGTAATGTTTAGCATGATTTTTTACAATACTTTCAGAAATTGGTCCCTTGCTCCAAATTGTATTATATCTTTTTTATTTGAAAAATAGTTTAACGCAAATACATTCACATTAAAAATGGTTTATGCTCTTTAGGGTATTTGAAAACCACCAGCATTTTATTATGCAATCTTTCCAATTAAACCACATTCAATGAAAATAATTTCACTTTCATCGCATTGCGCCCTGCAGGATTACAATTAAAACACCCTGAAATTATATAGTATATGTCAAATCCTTAATGTGTAGGTCTCGGAACGGATGTGTATTAAATTATTCTGGATTATCCCTAGGTATTGTGTGATACTTTTTTGCATTTGTGCTATTTACTGCTGCTGAACTGTTTCTAACATGACAGTTTACCCAATTTCAACAGCTGTTTACTGTAGTAGACTGTTATTAAACAAGAAAAATATCTTTAGGCTAAATTAAAGCATCAAAGATAAAACTCTTCAGCTATTATATGTTGAATTTGAATACTTTTGTAGAAAAAGAATGTGGTTACTTGCTAAACTGTGTAGTGCAAAGATTTGATTTCCAAGAGTCTGAAAGTACAATGTATTTTTATTGGGAAAAAAATGTGTTAAACAATAGGTAGTGCAAGGTGAACACCCACTGTTTGATGTTTAAGAGTCACAAGATATCAGTCACGGGCTGTGAACCCTGGAGCTGCAATCTCACACTGCACAGTAAATGAAAAATAAAATTATATTCTGCCCACCTCTCATTTACCATTTTATTGTAACTTGTATTTCCAGAAAATTATTTAAAATACATACTTGCAAGGGAAATCAAAAAGAACTTGTAAGTGAATTTTAAAACTATAAATAATAGAATTAAAGTTTATTAAAAATCATATTTTGCAATATATTGCGTAAACTTGTTGAAGATAAATCTTCGACTTCATATTTTGATGCATGTCAAGTGAAACTAAACCATGAAATATATATGGAAGACATGGGTAGACGCTATTGTTTTGCCATTTCATGATATTAGGATATCTATTGCTAATCAGTTCTTTTTCTCCAAATATTATAGTAAAAGATATAGACGCGCTTATGCACAAACCGGTAATCATCAGTGATGGCAACTAATGAGGGGCAATCCACCTCCCTTAAAATCAATAGAAAAAGCCAAATCACAGCGCTCAATCTCTGATCTGACTGTAGAGGCTGGAACTTATCACCAAGAGTACTCATGGTGCAGGAGCGGCATAAATAACATACTATAATAATCATGACGGTCTTGCATAGGATATATATAGTCCAATTGTTCATTAAGCCCAGTGAAGTCCCATGTAGAATTGATTGCAGGTGTTCAAATACATTTTTACTATATGTAGTTTATTTATCTAAATTTCATGTTAATAATATGCTTTTGTAGACATATACTTGTAAGAAATGTAAGAAATATGATCACATTGTAAAAACATGCTGCTGAATGATAAAGTACATTGTATTCATAAAATGCATTTGCACAAAATATCACATGCAATACACCTTTACAGTTTATAGGAATGCAAATGGTATTAATATATCTATCTTCTGTGTTAAAGGAATAATATGTTCTGTTAATTTTGAAATTAAAACCAGACGTGTATGTGACCTGAGGTTTGTTAAGTTCACCTCATACTTTTATTGCGTATGAATTATGAGCCTACTCCTGTTGTCCTATTAATTTGAGTTAATCAGTAATTTCAATTATTGGAAAGTAAGGATGGTGAATTAAAAATATATGGTGATAAAACGGAGTTAAATAAGCTTGTGGGAAACCCAAGAACAGAGGTGCCATGTACAGTAAGCATGGGTTACATGCATTTATTGAAGTTTTGTAGTATGATGAGAAGCACAGTAAGTGACATTAGAGTTTGTTAATAAAATGTGGGGTCATTTTCAGGGTCATTGTTGTCAACCTGGCCAGGAAGTTTCCCCAAACACCATTCATGTCTGCTTTTATAGGCAATTATTTCAGAGTAAAAGTATTCATTTGCCACATGTTGTGGCAGTTATAATGTAACTATTATTTATAAGGTATGTAGATGAAAAAATACATCTACTCCTTAATATGTCCGAAAATGAGTCACCGTAAAAAACATTTGTGTAAAGTTTGTAACAAGCATTGCAATGCAACATATAGTACTTCTTCTCTGCATTATAATAAATTTTATCTTTACATAAATCTGCCAGAATTCTCTATATGTTATATTTTAGCCAGTAAATGATGCTAGGAAACCTATTATAGAGTAATTCACTCATGATAAACATCTTTTAGCACTTTAATGTATCCTACACTGATTAAAGACACCACAAAGTACAGTTTAATTCCTCTACCAGCAATCTTGAAAGCAATCCGCAAGCAAAATATACGATGCATATACAGTAACAAAATCTCATTTCCCTTCATCCTTTTAACAATAATACAGATAAAGTAGCAGACTCAGCATCTGCGTAAAGATAACGTAACACTATAATAACTTTTTAAACAAGCTGAGAGCCACTGGACAATCATTCTCATATTTACAGGTTAGCCTGCAGTACGTTTCTCTTTTAAGCATCATTCAATTTAAAGACTAGGCATGAAAGTATGAATTGTGGATGAAGTACATATCACTACTACATCTGCTGCTATGGCTTTTCAACTAATGGAAACAAAGCAAAGCAAATTTGAATCTAAGAGATAATAAAAACACCAACATTTTAGGCTACAGTAACTTTACACATACATAACTGCATGATAATGAGGTGAAACAGAACAGTGTATATTGTGAGTTGACAATTGCATATACCATGACAATGTATGCAAAAAAACAAAACATAAATCCTAGGTTCCCAAAGTATGCGCCGCGGCTCCCAGAGGTGCCGCGGTGCTGTCACAGGGGTGCCGTGGCCAGGAGGAGAAAAAAAACAAAAAAACAAAAATTTACCAATCGGCGGTGCCCGGGACCCAGCATCCTCCACCCTCCTCGTTTCTCACTGAATGTCGGGGGCGTGACATCATCACGCCCGACAATCAGTGACAAGCGGTGGGAGAGAGGATGCTGGGTATCAGGCACCACCGAATTGGTAAAACAGATGAAAAGACAGAAGAAATAGAAGAAAAAAGGTCAACTATGGTAAGTAAAGAAACGGAGGGGAATGGTGATAGGAAACAGCAATGGAGGGGCAAAAGAATGAAAGAGGGGTCAGAGCGAGGGGATGCATAGGGGACACAGAGCGTTAGCTGTAAATTATTCTTTGACAGAAATATAATTGAAAAAAATTATAAAAATATTCTTTCCCTTGGATTTATGTGTATTATTTTTACATACAACTAAATAAGTATTTCTGTCCTGACCTAAATACTTATTACGCTTTTTTGATCCAACTACTAATAAAACGGGACTGCTCGGTAATTATTTTGGAGGGGTGCCTTGAAAAAATTATGGAGACTCTAAGGGTGCCGCGAACTGCAAAGGTTTGGAAACCACTGACATAAATCAAGTAAACAGTTAATGCTCTGCTAATTAATACATAATAGAAATTGTAATAATAGTAAAGAAAATGAGAAGCACCAAACCTTGTCACAAACACCAAAAGAGAAAATGTTTTAGATTAACAATAATAAGAATTTATTAAAATGTTTATACAAATAAATAAAAAGAGGTTGCAACCTTCATAAACAGAGACCATGAATAAATACTTTTCTATAAACATTTGGTGCAATAGAAATTATTCACTTCTCGTCCTTTTGGCTAAGATCAAATGCAGTTGTGGCAGAGCTGCACTTGGTTCCGGGGGTCGGGGACTAGGGTATTTTCTTTTTTAAGGAAGAGCCATGTTCCGCATACCTTAGTGCACTTTTTTAAGGTTTTGCACCTTTTTTGGGCACTTTTGGATTCACAAAAGCACGCTCCCAGGCTTTCAATAACAAAAAAAATTAGAAATGATTAGCACTAACTGTGTAAGTTGATCAAACCTTGGATCCTTCTGGATAACTTAATACATCAACGGAGTTGGTGCAACACCAAGAGAACAGTCTATCCCAAGCTAGCGAGACCTAATGCCCACACATGGGACTAATCAGCGATGACACAGTCAACCTTACCACCCAACTGTATGAAGAGAAAGGAGAAGGAGTTCTGCTGCTAAGCCTGGAGGAGATAGATTCCATGCTGAACACTGCTCATGTCTGAATAGAGAGACAAAATCAACAGATTTCAGTTGTGCAGATTACAGTAATCCTTCTAAATTGACCATCGTTGAATGTGGTGGTATATATAAATGATGTTCAAACCTGCAAAATAGTAGGAGTTGGTGTCCCTGGATCCTAGTTTTTACTGATCTCATATGCGCTGGTAATGTAACAGTGGCAGAACAATGAACAGTCAGATTCTCTCTGTACTCACACTGATCTCATGCATGCTGATAGAACAGGAGCAGTATCAGTTGTAAGGGGTTCTCAATGCTCCGGATATATAAAGTAGCATTTTAAGTGCAACAGTATATCTTAAATCAGAGTTCAAATAGTCCTGTTACAAAACGTAGCAACAAGGTAGACTAGTCTCCAGACGCGTTTCCCCATACATGATAGATTCATCAGAGGTATTCTGGTGGTCTAGGAGGGAAAACATTTAAACTAATCCAGACCAATGAAAAGACAGCAGTCTTGAATGGAAACATTAACACTTTGTATATCCACTATAACAATATAATCTCAATTATACAAATACAAAGAATTTCTTAAACCAAATTTTTTTCGTTTAAAAATTGTTATTATAATGAGTTATTAATTCATTTTGCTGCAGGTTGCATGCACGTTTGTCATAGCTGTTTTCAAGGAAGTCAGATTTTTGAGAATAAAAAAATCATGTTTATTCAAGCTTACCTGACCATGGACCCTCTAGACTGGTTAGAGTAGAAAGTAATGATAATACATTTCTACATAAGTTTTATAAGCAGTAATCTTGACACCCTTATACAGAGGGGCATTTGGCTTGGCATTTACACTGATTGGCCTTGTCTCTGAAGTTTGGAGACACTAATTCTCTTACCAAAGTTTCTAAATAATCACTAGTACAAAACATTACGGCTTTGGGGATAGGGTGCATTTCCATGAAGCATGAAAGTCATAAACATTTCTTGCAAAACTTAGTTTCATTAAAACTATAGCATATAGTTACAATAATGGCTGCTCTATTTTGTAATCCAGACTGAATGTTCAAACAGTTCTACATCACATTCTAAAATATACAACACAAATTTGGTATCACAATTTCTACATTTTTGTATTTTATATGACTCATTATTTATACTGGATATAAAATCCAAACCCTTTAATTTCATGTGTGTACATGTAACACAGGATTTTCTCCCACAACTATGACAGACTAAGGGGCATATTCAATTGTTGGCGGTTTCCACCGTGTAAAAAGTATTACCGTTATTACGGTAACACTAAGCCGGATTTCAGCTCGCGGCTCCCTGAGCCACGAGCTGAAATCCAGCGTGAAATGTACCGTAATAACGGTATTTATGTGCACTATTACTGTAATGACGGTAATAGTGCGCACATCGCGCTACTTTAGGCAGTAGCCCCAACAATTGAATATGCCCCTATGGGTCAGGTAATCAGACTTGCTGGAGGGTCATTACTGATTAACATGTTTTATTTGGCATTTATTTTGAGACAAGATGATCTTTTATTAGATTTTTAGATTTTTTATAAACAAGCATAGGTTTTTCCTGCAAAAATAAATTCAAGATTGAATCACAAAATAGAATAGTGTTTATGTAAAATGTTCTTAATTTCCTATGATCTATTTAAAACTTGAAATAAATGGAATGAAAGTATCTGGTGACTTTCTTTTATCATTTGGAACTCTCCTTTTCTTGTGAAAGGGAATCTCTATCCAATATATCAACTTGTTGTAAAGCTGTTTCCAATAATGAATTTAGATATCCTTTCTCTTTGAAACCTGACATAAGTTAATTTGCTTGTACTCTAAGCATAGATGGATAGGAGCAGTTTCGCTTTTTTTTTTAGCAGTTGACCTTTTGGAATATTCTGCAAACATGAAAGGTGATAGCTACTTTTAAAATTTAGATATATATTGCCATTTACTGGTTTCTTAAAGGTATAAGTATGTATTTTATTGTCTCTGACAAATAAGTTTAAGGTAGAAGTGCTTTGAACGTGAGTGAAGGTGAGATTAAAAGCACTGTTATTCAAATTGAACAATACATTTTCATTAGGTTCTACATCCCCATCCCAAATAAATCATCTATAAAGCACCTATAGAGCACTATGCTCTCCCCGATGTCACATGCCAATTACAGCAGTTTTCAAAGTCACCCATATAGAGGTAGACGAATTATAGAGTGAACCTATTGCCCATCGCTGTGCCTAACACTTGTTAATAATGAATGCCACCAAAAATAGAAATAACAAAAATTGTCATTCAATGATATACATAAAATGAATAATTGACCATAGAATAATTCAATGTCAAAAAAAATTAGTTTGGTTCCATCACAATTATCCATATACAGTGCCTAGAAGGGAGTGAGGTAACCAGTGTAATTCAAAACTTTACCCGATGGGTGCTTCCTCAATTTTGGAGTTAAAAGTGCTAAGCATCAACACAGTGGGATTGTCCATAGAACCAATAGAAGATAGAAGTGGAAGTGACATTATGATGATCAGCTCCCAATGTAGTGCATTTGTTACAGACCACAATAAAGAAATGATAAAAAAAAGGAGGGGGAACACATAGAGTATAGTGTAGAATGGGTAGAAAATGTAGGCTGACATACAAAGTGTATAGGGCTCTATTATGGGCTATTTATTATATATCACTGCTTTCAGTTTAATGATTTGGCTGTTTGGAGTTTTATTCAATGTGTGTTATGCATTTAATATAGGAGCTGTTTGCAGGATGAAGGCCTAGGATGTTCCCTCATTGCTTGACTTTCATTGAGGTGAATATCATTGATCCTTTTTCCAAAGAGGGACCCAACATTACAGGATCTGACCACAGAGCTTAAGACATCAGCAGGTAGTCAAAGTTGCAAGAACAGGTAGGAGAAAGCAGCCCTGAATCTGGCAATACCAATGTCGTCACAAATGATCTCCCCACAATCCACTTGCCACATATGCTCAGCACCATTTTACCCCCTGCTGAGGGTAATATGTGACAAGGCTAGGTTTGTGAGGGCATATGTGACAATGGGAGTGAGGGTTTGGTACATAAGGTTACCCTGGACCAGGAAAGTTGCAAGTAGCAGGATCACGCGAGTCTCAGCTAAACATACATTATGCTATGTGCTATACAGTGATAGTGTGTTGCATACCACATATTGTATATTTAATAGCTAGTTGAGACTCAAGCATTTGTTATGGACCCATGGTATACATATTGGTCCCAGATAATATTAATCCACCACTGTGCAGTGTTATGATGGTTGGTCTTTTGGAGACTATCCAGTTATATCACATGCTGTTTACACCTCTACAACCTTTCTACATTTTGATCCTATACATACTCATGTATTTACTAAGTGTAACCTAAAAGTAACCCACATTTGGAAGATAGCTAATCATAGTCAGTTTGATGGCTGTCACATGGTTTGTTTCCATTTGCTTTATAAGAAATGGGCCACATACCAAAAAAAGAAGAATGGTTGATTTGTATTGTGTTTTATAGTCAATTGGAATCCTGTATAGAAGAGCATGCATTTTAAAACACTTTTAATGCACCATTCTGTGATCAGTTCAGGGTAAATGTTTGTACAATTAAAGTGGAAACAATATACTGAGCCTGATTCTATAAGCCTGATTTATTAAATGTATTTGTGAAGTTATCAAGGTATACCTCAGCAATTTGGATATTTACTGAAGAACAAATACATGTGCAAACAGTTTCCAATGCAACAAAAAGCCATATGCAGTTGTCAAACATCTTACTTTTCCTTTCATCTGTTTGATTTCAAGGTCCCGAATCCCATTTTGTACCCTGATTGCGATCCTCTATTTCATAGATGGTGGATCTCATATTGGTTCAAAAGCAGGAGAATGTGGTTGCTCACAGTTACAGGACTATTGCTCTATTATTGATGATTCAATATCATTTCCCAAAAATAGGCAGGGTGCACTCTTATATGTTAACAATCATAAACTGGACAAAAAGAAAAAGAACATAAAAGGCACTGGGGGCTGGAGTGCCTTTTTTGGCTCTTTAAAACGCTGCACTACATACTTGTATCCATGGCCGGATTAAGGGGGGGGCACAGGGGGCACGTGCCCCGGGCCCCCTCTCTCCGAGGGCCCCCCGCTGATCGGATCACCTCACCTCTCATTTGGTGATCCGATTGTTCTCTAGTTTGTGCGGGTGGTCTCTTGCTGTGTCGGGTGCATGCGCACCATCCTCCACCCGACAGAATAATATCTAATAGATGTACAGCAGCACCGCTGCTGCTGTACATTTTAAAATAGCCAGAATGGAGCTGCTGAGCATGCGCAGCTGCAGCAGCTCCTCCCAGCATTAGAACTGTGACGAAAGTGACTAGGTAAGTGTCACACTTCTACTGGCCATGTACATATTTAAACAGATTAAAAAAAACAATCATATCTATATACTTATTCAAGAAGACCCTCATCATTGATTATTACTTGATTGAATGTTAAATGTAGCCTATAGCAGCTAGAATAATATTTGTGTGTGTATATATATATATATATATATATATATATATATATATATATATATATATATATCAATCATTCTAGCTGCTATAGGCTACATTTGAGATATTTGATCAAGTAAAATAGTAACACTATGAAGGGTCTTCTTGAATGTGTATATACATATAAAATTTTTTCAGCTATGTTTCACAAAATATACTGTATCATATATATATATATATATATATATATATATATATATATGTACACACATATATATATATATATATATATATATATATATATATATATATATATAGAAATACACTCATACATACTGTATATATTGTCAAAATTGGTGTTATGTTATCAATGTTTAGTTTTTTTTTAATGTGCAGTATTTTTGTTTTAATGTGCGGTATCAATTGTATTTTTAATGTGCAGTATCAATGGTATTTTTAATGTGCAGTATCAATGGTATTTTTATTGTGCGGTATCAATGGTATTTTTATTGTGCAGTATCAATGGTATTTTTATTGTGCGGTATCAATGGTAGTTTTAATGTGCGGTATCAATTGTATTTTTAATGTGCGGTATCAATTGTATTTTTAATATGCGGTATCAATGGTAGTTTTAATGTGCGGTATTAATTGTATTTTTAATGTGCGGTATCAATGGTATTTTTAATGTGCAGTATCAATGGTATTTTTAATGTGCAGTATCAATGGTATTTTTAATACGCGGTATCAATGCTAATTTCAGGGGCAGGCTGGGGAGCAGGAGGGCATATGCCCCCCGGGCCAGACACGAAAAAGACTAATTTGGGCCAGCCCAAGTCTCTATTACTTGGTGGCTGGCCCCTCCTCCAGGGCCAGCTACCTTCTATCATTGGCAGCGGATCCTTACGATCCTCCCCCCCCCCTTCCCCCATGTGTGGCCTGCTATTGGTGTCACATGGGACCTGCACCACGTGACAGGTGCCGTCCCATTTGTGAAGAGAAACAAGGTCATACAGCGTGCAGATAAAACAAAGTTAGTGGGGGTAGTACGTTAATATAATGTGTGTGTGAGGGGGGTTGTATGTTAATATAATGTGTGTGTGTGAGGGGGGTAGTATGTTAATATAATGTGTGTGTGAGGGGGGTAGTATGTTAATATAATGTGTGTGTGTGTGTGTGTGTGAGGGGGTAGTATGTTAATATAATGTGTGAGGGAAGGGGGGTTCTTAATATAATGTGGGAGGGAAGGGGGGTTCTTAATTTAACTTGGATTGCAGGTGGATGCTAGTTATTTAATGGGTGCTATTTTATTTGTGGAGTGATGGTGGGGCAATTTAATTTAATAGTGTGGGCTATCAATTTAAGATGGGGTGATTGGACCTTTAAATTTGATGCTGGGTGGTTTGGAAGCTCATAAATGACTGTGGGGCTTTTTGGGGAAAATTAGGTCTGTTTATTAAATGTGAATATTAATTATTTAATGCCGTGGATGATTGTAGAAAATGGTTATATATTTTAAACATAAATGCCATTTAATTTATTGATGGCGCTTTTTCGAGAGAGCGAAATATGTTTATATATTAAAAGGGAATACTATTGATTTAACATCGGGGTTGGTTAGAATTTTCTAATTTTAATGTACCCATTTTTTTTTCCAAATAGTGCCCCCAACATTCCAAGATCCAGACAAGCAGCAACTGAGCTAAAGACACCAGCAGCCACAGATGGAGAAAGTGACAAGAACAGTTAGAAGAGAGCAGGACAGTCTGCCAACTGTTCTGAATCTGGTCGGGCAGTCCTGAATTTGGGTGACTGTCTCGCGTAGTCAGGATTGGGTCCGACTACAAGGACAGTTGGAAGGTATGTCCTGCTTCACCCTGTACTGCTTGTGAAGGCAGAGCTGCGTGCTCCTAACAGTAGTGCACACAGCATTGCCTGTGTGTTTGTCTAAAATGATAACCATGTTACATCATAGGGGCCCCCCTGTCTAAAGTGCCCCGGGCCCCCCAGAGCCTTAATCCAGCTCTGCTTGTATCTTTATATATCATAACTATCTTAAATCATAACAAATAAATATATTTGTTTGTTTTTTAATAATTTGTTATTTTAAAAATATGCTTTTAGTTTTTGAGTTGAAGGGTAATGTGCAGGTTACCATTATTGAGGTATATTTGAATGTATGAGGTCAATAGCACGCCTGGTGTTATCGTGGCCACTAATATTAAAGCCATTATTATCTTTGATGCAGGCGTGTCAAATGACGCGGCCGCATCACGTGTGATGTGATGCGGCCGCCTGCGTGGCCACATCACATTTATATTACTTCCGGGGGGGCGGCCAGCCCTAACAGCCGTGATTCTGAGTGGCTCGGGGGGGCGATGCCCCACTGCCCCTGCTTTGATGACTAGTGAGCTCAAAATTGTTTTAATATAATGATATTTTGCACAGCTCATTAGCAAATATTGACCCTACTTATGTATCATATACTGTGGCAGAAGCACTGGAAAATTGGCTAATGGTAGGTACATATGTCCCAAGCTGTCTGTCATATATGCTTTCAGACCCCAGGCAGATTGCTGGTGTTTGGGAAAATTTTCCCAAAGAGAATGTACAGCTTTAGGAAAACATATTAAGGGTCCTGGGGTGTAAATGGAGAGAGAAGGATGAGCTACATTTACAAGGCCCAGTCAGGGTCTTCTGTTCTGCCAGTCTGACAGCAGACTGATTAAGGGTTGCACCTATAAAGTGTTTTTTAAAAAGATGTCAGTTTGGTTAGTCTGAGTCTCTGCTCTTCCTGTGGAAAGGGACTGCAAGGTCTCTATAGGACATCTGTCATGAGTAAACCAAATGTGTGGGAACTTCTAATGATTTTGTTTAAATTTACAGTCAGGGATGACATGTGTTTAGTTAGTGCAAGGTGTTTATTCTGAAGTTTTCTTTATTTTTTATGCTTAATAAAACTGTCTGAGGCCAATTGTACCCAAACCATGGATTTGTGTGATTTCTCATCTTTTATACACTGCCATCTACTCCACGAGAGGGCACCTGTTCTGCTAACCAGGTTACAATAGATATATTTCAGTGATTCCTAATCAGTGTATGAAGAGTAGGGAAGATATGTCACAAGAATTTTTAAGTCACTGGTGAAAACTCTTAAAATAAGTTAAATATATTCCATTAGGATTCTATAGGAACTACATTTAAATTGTCAGTCAAACAAAATTTGTTTTAATTCTCATTTTTTTCAAACTCATATTTAGCTAAATATCTGGTATGTATTGTTATAACATTACATTACTTGTATTTACACTGTTTCCAGTGAATTAGTGATTATAGCTTGCTTGTGGATAGTTAGGTTGGATGAAATAAACTTATTGGCAGGCAGCTATAATCACTAATCCACTGGACACATTGTTTGTGTCCCTATTCTTTTATTCATTTTCTAAAGTATTAGACATATACAGCATCAAGTTTTATCATGGTACAACATATGCAAAAATTGGTGTAATTTTTGTTATAATTTTAATTATTTTTTGTTTTGTTTTTGTTTTTAAGTTTGTTTCTAGCATTTATATGCATATAGTTATAGCTCTCTCTACCCTACACCTCTCTCCAGTGCAACTCAGCTGGATTGCTAATATCTGCATTTCTTATCCATTTATTAAGATAAATAAAGCTCCAGGTCCAGATGCATACACCCAAGGATTCTTATGAAGCTAGGCCACTATTCTTAATTTTCAGAGATTCTATCTCACTAGGCTCAGTACCAAGTGTGGTGCTGTTGTTTAAAACGGGGACGAGATCACAATTATAGACCTCTAAGCCTGACATCAATAGTGGGGAAATTACTGGAAGGTATATTAAGGGATAGTATTCAGGATTACCTGGTGCGCAATAAGATTATTAGTGGGAATCAGCATGGATTTAAGAGGGATAGATCATGTCAAACTAATCTAATTCGTTTCTATGAGGAAGTTAGTGGGAACGTAGACCATGATAGTACAGTAGATGTGGTCTACTTATATTTTACAAAGCCCTTTGATATAGTGCCACACAAGAGGTTAGTTTACAAAATAAGGAAACTAGGTCTAGGGAACAACATTTGTACTTGGGTCGAAAACTGATTAGAGAATAGGGAACAGAGAGTTGTGATAAATTAAACATTTTCTAATTGGTCAAAAGTTTTAAGTGGAGTACCTCAAGGTTCCGTGCTGGGGCCACTATTTTTAATGTATTTATTAATGACATTGGTGATGGTTTAGAGAGTAAAGTTTCTATTGTTGCAGATGAAACTAAACTTTGTAATGTAATAAAATCAGAGCAAGATGTAGTTTCTCTACACGGGGATCTAAATAAACTGGAGGATTGAGTTGTCAAAAGGAATATGAGGTTTAACATAGATAAATGTAAGGTTATGCATTTAGGGATCAAAAATAGGCACACAATCAATAAATTAAACAGGATTAATTTAGGGGAATCTATAATGGAAAAGGATTAGGGAGTGCTCGTAAACATTAGACTTAGCAATAATGCTCAATGCCAAGCAGCAGCTGCAAGGGCAAGTAAAGTATTGGCATGCATAAAAAGGGGCATAGATGCAAGGGAAGACAGTGTAATTTTGCCAATGTATAAATCGTTGGTAAGACCTCATCTTGAATGCGGAGTACAGTTTTGGGCACCACTCTATAAAAAAGATATTTTGAAACTAAAAAAGGGTTCAGAGAAGGGCGACAAAATTGATAATGGGTATGGAGTCATTAAGTTATGAGGAAAGGTTAGCCAGTTTAGGCATGTTTACTTTAGAAAATAGGCATCTAAGAGGGGATATGATTACTGTGTACAAATACATTAAGGGTCAATGCAGATAACTTTCATGGGACCCTTGTACTCCAAGGACTATACATGGAACGCGGGGTCACCCCTAAGGTTAGAGGAGAGGAAATTTCACAACCAGCAAAGGAAAGGGTTATTTACAGTAAGGGCAGTGAAGATATAGAATTCACTGCCAGGGAGACTTGTGATTGCAGATTCAATTAATACGTTTAAGAAAGGGTTAGACAAATTTTTAGTGGAAAAGTGTATCCAGGGATAAGACCGTTAATTAAAATGAAAGATAGAAGTGGATGCAGGACAAAAATAGGACTGAAATATTGGGTCTGGAGGGATTTTTCCTGATTGAAACAGATTGGCGGTTGATTAATCTGGATCAATTATCAAATATTAGTGAGTGATTGCACAAGATTCAAAATAGGTTGAACTTGATGGACTGGTGCCTTTTTCATCCTGATCAGTTATGCAAATATGTAGTACTTCAAAAATCTATGATTAAATTATAGAAGCAGCATTACATTTACACAAGGGAGCACTCACTATTTCTAATATATTACATTACTTCTGTAAAAATTATATAATAGTGTCATATGTATTGGCAGTTGTGACACGACACAAACAAAGGAGGCCAGAATTGTATTTGGAAAGTAGTGATGACACTACTGTAAAAACATCTTTATATTTGGTGAGTAGTGATGCCTCATGATCAGTGTAGAAATTTATAACTGGGAGTAAAGGTAAAACAAAACTGAAAATATAAAAATGATATCAATCCGGTTAAGTTGATTTTCTTCAAATGTAAACTGATAGTTTAAGGAATAATGTACCCCCTTCTAAAAAATACAAAGGTTATTAGGTGTCATCTTAGATTTCCATGAATTAATAGAACAAAAGCACTCAGAATGTGGCCTTGTTTTTCCCTTTGGGATGAGAACAGAAATGTAATGAAATATTCATTAGTTAAGTGTCAATTTTTGTTTCTTACAAACATTTGTAGAGTTAAAAGTTGAAAGGCAGAAAGGCATATCACTTGTGATGTTCACTGATCTGTTGTACCTTACAATACATATGAAGATAACAAGACTAAATTGATTTTGTGACCTCCATCCTAAATGCTCCTAACATCTTGCTTAAACCCAATGCTAAATAAGCCATTGTGATTTTCTCCTTAAGTGAGATGAAAATTAATTTATACAGCCAAGATTATCAACATAATTTGAGGGCATGTGATAAAAAGGACATTACCTAGCATTATCCCAACATCATCTGCATTATTGTGGTGCTTGCTGTAGATTGCATTGTTGCAGAAAATTGCAGAAAATTAGAATCCTTACTGTGAAGATCCTTAGCAGGGTCCTCCAAAGAAATTCTGCTTTAAAACTGATTCTGGAAGTGCATTAAAATGCTATTGGAATTGATTGGCTAATATTATAATATAAAGAGAAGAAAACTATTTTTTACAATTTGAGTTTAATAAAAATAGCATCTTCATTCTTGCATGTTAATAAAACTTGTGGACACTAAACCACTTTGGAAAGATAAAGGATATCAAAAGGATATTGAAGAAGAAATTTACACTTATCTTGCACTTAAAGTTAATGCAATGCTTTAACTAATTTACAAAATTCATTAATTACAATGACAAAATGTGACTGTAAAATTAAACATGATTCAGTGGTAACAATGCTATACTTAATATCTCAAGTACTAGAAAGGGATTAGTAGTTAAAAGCAAGTGGCACGGGGTGCTTTTTATGTTGTGTTTTTGCATTGTTTGTGTATTGCTTTGTAGCTTTTCGTATGATTGTGATTACAATGGTTTTTTTTCTTGTTGGCTAGTTAAACAATGAAGAATTTTTACAAAGAGAGTGCCTTGTATTTTGTCTTTGGCATGCTGCGAATGTTTAATCTTGTGTGAAGATTTCCAAATTGGTCAGTGTTTATCACTATATAATGTGTTCATCCTCTTAGCATTGAGATTGGGAAATAAACTTTACTCCTTTTTATTTCAATAATGTGTATTCATTTAACAAGGATATAACACACATTCACAGGTTTCATCTTTCAGAGTTTTATTGCAGATTGATAGAGAAAACAAAACTAAAGACAATGAAAAATCTCTTCTCTAGACTGAAGTGTTTTAATACCCTGAATCAATATGTACTCAATACCAGGCATGGAAAAGTAAGAGGCAGTGACAGATGGTGCTAATCTCTATTATATGTTGGATCTGTATAGTCAGTAAGGTGATTAGTCGTCCAGAGTAATATAGGGCCCAAGCAGAGGCAGCAAGCCCATCCCAGTTGCTGCTTATCTTGATAGATAGGAGATGGAGATGGCATCCTCGGTTCCTCAGACTGGGAGAGTGGTGCTTGGCTATGTTGTCATAGCCATGTGCCTTCTTCTCCTATTCTATAATGTCCCACCTCAATCTCTCTCATCTTGTCATGCATAGAAGTTTGTCTAAGTAAGTAGTGATGTTATTGCAAAGTACAGCGACATTTTCTTTACTAGTGGACTCTGAATATAGATGTGTTCAAAGAACAGCATAGTGTTTTTCATTGTTTTGAGAACAAAGGTTTTTTTAAAATGTGAGGCAAAGGTTATCAGGGGAGTAATTTTAAATATGTCTAGAAACAATTGGCCAGTTTGTATTTGAAAGGCATTTATAAAGTCTCTTTTATCCTGTAACCTATCAACCTTTTATTCCAACAGTAGAACAACGAGGCCACCAGAAGGAATAAATGCATTATGGAAGACTGTGTAAACTTACATTTTAAATTAAATTAAACTTAAATATAATTTTAATTTAATTTTAATATTATTTTAGAACAATAGATAATGTGAAAGATAGAGTCCTGATAGTTGGCCTATTATGAGAAGGCATATATAATGGCAGGTCTAGAAGTATTGAGGCGCAAGCTGGTATCTCAAGCTTGGAGATTTGGGATGCATAATAATATTTGACTATGTTAAGCACACCCAACTCCTCACTGAGCTTGGGGCAGCAAAGTGTCTCTTTGTGATTACATGGGCATTTGTCCAAAATAAATATATCATTCTAATAGTAGAGGGCATAGAGGGTTTTGGAGTATAGTAAGTATGCCAGGGATTTCACTTGTAATTAATGTTAAGTGTCAAAAGTTGCACTGTGTAGTGGAAGCAAAAAGTTTATTGCCTTAGAATTTGAGGAAATCCAGTTAGGATATCATAACATTTGTAAGGGATGCTATAGAAGCACATATTGATAATAATACATTGTGGTCCTGATTCATCTTCGAACGCAATGTGAACACAACTTACATTTAAAAAAATCGGACGTAAATTGCATGCACATACAGACTGCAGTATATGCACATGTATATATGCAATATAAAGTCCCATCAGAATGCATGGAAAAAAAATTTATAAAATTAATTTGCAACTATTAATATTGTAATCATTAAGAATAAAAACGTTAAATATTAAATATTTTTTTATACATGAAATACATAATTCAAGATTTTCTTAATGCATATTGTACAGCATTTTTATAATTTCTCTCACTTGCACACACTTGTTCTGGCATGCATACGTGTCAATCACTATCAGCTGGTACTTAGACCTGACCTTTACCTAGGGCAAATGATGCAGCTAAAATACACGTACCTCAGAGTTGCTCAGAACTTGAACTTGACAAATGTGCATGTGCTCGACCTAGGAAAGACTTTATTGTAAATTGCCTACATGTGTCCACCCCTTCCCGTCCCCATTCCTCCCTTCAAGTTGCAGGCAGTAGTAAGTGTCGTGTGTGTTCACAGATGAATTGCATGCAATTGCATTCATTGGCATGAGGTCCAAAAAACAGTACATACATAAAACAGGAACATACAAGGTAGAAAAAATAAATGCAGACATGAAAACAAAGGATATGAAGGACCCTGCTCATTAGAGAGCTTACATTCTAAGTGGAAGAAGGCACAGCTGAAAAAAGAGGAGTAAATGTGGCACAGAGTGGAGATTGGGACAGTTGTGAGAGTGCATTAGAGTGAATAGTGTTATCGAGGATAAGGTCACCTCTAAAAGAAGTGGATATTCAAAGAATGTATAAGGAATGGAAGGCTGATTGAGTGTGTTAGGGAATTTCATAAGTGGGGAGCAGCACAGGAGGAGACTTGTAGATGGGAGTGAGAGGTGGTTACCAGAGACAAGACAAGACGCAGGTCAGAGTTAGATCTAGGAGGGCGAGAGGGAGAGTATGTTGACATGAGATTTGAGATGTATGAAGGGGTAGTGTTGTTGAGAGCTTTGTAGGTAAAGAGCTGCAATCCATGTTGTAGAATTGTTTACACAATAATTCAGATATGACTATATCATTAAAAAATATCGAAGGTAATACAAATGCAACATTTTTTGGGAGATACGTGAAATAAGGTTGCTGTGCCATTATTTCATTAATTAGATATTACAATATAGAATGTAATTTACTATTCCGAGCAGAGTGAGTTATTAGAGATTTACGGCTGCTATATTAGTTTTCATGAATTCTAACAGTGAAGTCTGACTGGTTGTTACTAGGCTAGCAATGTGGACTCTCACTTATATTGAATTTGTATGCTTTTAAGTTAGGTATATATTTTGGAATTGTATAGTGAAAGACTTGCTTAAACATACTACAATTGGTCTGCTGGTTTGGTTAACTTGTATATTATTGTTTCCTTTTACTCTCTATGTTTATGTCTGGCCAAAGAGCATTGGTGGTGATTATTATGTTTGTTCACAACCACTCTTTAGGGTATTTAAAGGTACTCGATTTCTGTTATGTGCCAGTCTTGATAAAGGGCTGTGCGGAGCCCAAAATGTTGACTTTTCTTGTCATGGAATAAAGCCTATTATCCCTGGAGAAGTCATGTGAGTGCCTAATGATTATTCTTTACTAATATATATATATATATATATATATATATATATATATATATACATACATAAATTGGAGTTTTAAAATAAGCACATATATATCTTTAGACACATGCATTTTTGGTACTTATTAAGGTATATCTATCATATAGTGGATACCAGTGTGTGCTATCAGACATTTAAAATTCTTTATGATTATCATAAGAATTACAATTCTCCTAATCGTTATGATTATTAACATTGGTTATATATCATCAACATCAACATTTATTTATATATTGCCAGAAAATTCCATAGCACTTTACAATTGGGAACAAACTGAGTAATAAAACAATACTGGGTAATACAGAGAGAGAGATAATAGGGTCCTGCTCACAAGCTTACCATCTATGGTGGCTTTCATTGATCCAGATCATCTGTCAAAATTTGTAGGAGATATACATGCAAAATTAGACCCAGTGGCTGGTAACCTCTGATTCGCAAATAGTCTCAATGATAGCAGCAATACTTTTGACAGCTATAAATGGAAGGTACAGATTGCATGTTGACCTAAATAAGACAGTCTGAGCCATAAGAAGTGACATCAATGAATAAACAGCTAAAATGTTTGTAGCATGTTAATAGTAGCAGGTAGCTTTCAAATACATTTCCCAGAGGATTCTGGTAGAAACTCAAACTAGTCCCATGATGTAGGTTAAAGTTACAGTTTTAATAGAAATGTATAGTAACATAACTGTCTATACAATGTTAAAGTTCTGTGAACAAATATATGTAGCAGTTATTGCATCTGACTCCAGCTGTAAATGTTCTACATTTTATTCCATATTTTTATCTTCACCTAGCTCTCCATTTTCTACTTTATTTCTATCTTGTCTTTCCCTTTTCAATTCCACATACGTTTTATATTTTGCCCTAGGCTTCCTTGTCCAACGCCTCAATTTTTTACTTAATCCATAAAAAGCTTATTTGCACTTCACTTACCGCTGTTTTTCCGCAGCCCTCCTAGTTATCACTCTTCTTGCATGTCTCATCAGAATTCGAGCTTTTCCCTCGAACAACTATACCCAGTTCTGGTTATATATCACCACAGATATCCATTTACAGGACATCAAGTAGCTACCACAACTCTCCAAGGCAAACAACATATAAATGTAGGGTAGGCTGCAATCCAAAGTATAGTTTGTGTCCTAGTGAAAGGTCAGAGCAGGCAGCCAGAGATCAGAAAGAATCAGAACCAGGCAGGATTCAGAAATCGGCACATTTATATGCAGTTTTTACTAGAAAACTGCACATATAAATGGCAGTAAGAAATGAAGCTGCCTGCAATATTAAGGTGCAGGTATTTTATGAACAGTCCTAGGTAGCCAAGCTCCCACAAGTAGATTCACTGCAGTGCAATCATGAGATTGCACTGCAACTATCTATACGGCTACTCTGAGGCAACCACAGCAGTCAAGCAGCCAACAGATGGTAGATATTATGCCGTGGAGCACATTTGCGCTTACTGGTCTTAACAGCGTCATTGTCAGGCCTACTTTTTATGGAAAATGCATTATTTGCAAAGCAAAAGCACCATTTGGAAAAAGGATATCTAGTTTAGTTATACACTAACCCTAAATCAGACCCTGTATTTGTAAAAGTGTTTTAAGGAGCTTTTGAATTACTGTTGAAAACCTCCAATATTAACTTACAGTATGAAACAGCCATATTTGTATTTGTTTGCCAGTTGATCAAACAAATTAATTTACATTACAATAGCTGGCTGCAAAAAGGAGAATGTGGGACAAATCAACCAATTAAGTACTGTCAGCTAAAGCACATAGGGATCGGGTTCCAACAGTAATATCTACAATACAGTCATTTATTTAGGCCAAGGTTTGCAAACACCAAAATCTTAATGAGAGCACAATCTTACAATTGCCTACCTGCAGCACAGCATGATTTTTTAAATCATACCTACATCATACCTACATTACAATGCCTTTTTTCCAAGAAATACATGAATTAATATATTAGACTTATTTAATTTATTTAATTTATTTATTAACAAATTTATTAACAAATGAGCGCTGTCTATATTAGGATCACCATAAATACCTTATTTCTTTAATAAATGCAGATGTTGTTTGTCCTTTTTCTGAGTTTGTGTCAACATCAACAGAGACACTATATTAGAGCATTTTATTCTTCTGATTCTGATTATATTCTTCAGATCCTACTATTGAGGCAGAAGAAAGTTAGTAGTGACACATTTCATCATGATTCCTTCTCATTTATCTCTTCAAGTCTAGATAGATTTTTCTATTTGTGTTCAAAGTACCAGGACAGCAGCTGCATCCCAGCTTTGAACTATATATAGTGCTCATAGTGCAGTAATTCTTCAACACTATGTAGAATGTGTGTAAATCTGATATAAATTGTTTATAATATAAAGAAAAAATAGGTCTTATCTGTAATTCTCAAGAAATGGTCCCAAATGAAGACCCAAATCCAGAATACAACTAATGGAATCTCACATGATATTATATTTCATTATACTGTATTTTGAACTGATGTCAGCTGTTATTTAAATAAAATTATCTGCTTATTTTATGCTTTAATTTGTTACTGATATATTATTTATTAATAATTTGTATAAATATACAAAAATATAAAGGAGGAAACACTCAATAGTCCTTAATAAAGTCACAAATACTGTGCAAGGTCCATGTTGCAAAAATGATATCCTTAGTTGTTCAAAAAGTGAGAATAGACCTGTACCAGCTATATAGAAAAAAATACAAATTGTTATAGAAAAAAGTAAGAAAAGATACATTACAATATCATGCCCTTGTCCTGGGATTGTTTCAGCACATCTTACTTTCATCAGGGGCAAAGCAATACGTTAAGAAGATAATTTGTTCCTACAGATAATGGGTACAGCAATGGGAACCAGGTTTGCCCCAAGCTATGCTAACATATATATGTCCTATTGTGAGGAGTTGGCAGTTTGGCATAATAATATGTTTGGGGCAAACCTGGTTTGCTGATACCTTTTTATTGATGACATTAGGTTCATATGGAGAGGTTCTGTTGAATCTTTAATGTCTATTTAAATCAAAATACTTTGAACATATATTTGTTTTTTGAGATCAGTCTGGTTAATAAAAGTGTTCTTGATCTAACCATTTAAATTCAGGATGGGAAAATTCACACTACGACATTTCATAAACGCACTGATTAAAGCTCCTTCATACCTGCCACGAGCAAACATTATTATAACTGGCTTAACAACATATCATTAGACCAGTGCGTTCGCCTGAGAAGAAATTGCAAAAATGAGTCTATGTTACAGACACAGATTAGCAATATCCTTACAATTAAAAAAAAAGGGTATTCAAAAACAATAATTGATAATGTTAGGGATCAAGTTTTTGAAAATGAACAGAAAGCTGACCCTTAAAGGAAATAACTATAAAAATGAGAACAATGAAAGTAAATTTAATATTCCAATGGGCGTTTATTACAAGATACAAATCAGTATAAAGATGCAGAAAAAGTTATTAATAAATATTGGAACATCTTAAGACAATAGTTTAGGGCCATCTCATACTATTAAACCTAAGTTTATCTTTAGAAAATCTAAACATTTTAAAGATAAGATTGTAAAAGGAGCCTTACCAAACAAATTAAATGGTGGAGAACTTGGCACTAAAAGATTCCATAGATGTGGCTCATGTTCCATGTGTAAAAATACTGTTTCCATCTAAGGTAATAAAAAATAGTTGAATTTGATATTCTAAATTACAAATATAATATCAATCAATATATCACTTGTCATGCTAAGAATGTTGTATATCTCTTAAAGTGTGTTTGTGATAAATGTTATAAAGGTTGCATTTCTAGACCATTAAAAATGTGTAGGTCTGGTCATCTTGTAAATAGAAAGGTCTCTCTAAACATTCATGTTCTGAAAATTCCTTCATTTTTTCCTGTGTGATTGAAAAAATTGATTCCCACTGGAGAAGTAAGGATATATCTGGACGTCTAGCTAAGTCAGAAATGGAATGGATTTTCAACTTTAATACCATAGTTCCTCATGGTTTGAACTATGAAATGGTTTTTATAAAAATTATGTCCCTTTTTCCTTTATCTCTTTAGATTTTGATTGTCCTATACCCCTTCTTTGCTTTGATTACCAATTATGTCCACTTCTGGTATTTCCAGGAGGATTTTCATTTTGTATGTATGCTATTCAATCTTGGTCATGGGATTAGATCCGTCTTCTTACATATTATATTATATATAAATGTTTCATATTTGCTGCTGATCTTGGTGTCCTTTCTGATTTCTTTTTAGATAGTGCTTATGCCTGTTAACTCCTTGTGTACCAGTCCTTGCTTGTTTTGAACACTCTCTCTTGGATCCTGATTTTGTACTGCACTATAGAATGTATACCAGACTCTGGCCTGTTATTGGACTTCCCACTGCATACAGATTTTGTACCTAGTGGCCAATCATAGGGCGCGACCTGCATGTTCCCGGCACAAAGTCTATCCTGCCTTGCGGTGGATCTAGGCGAAGACCTGGGGACCTTTTACATTCTGTGTCTCTGATTGGCCAGTGCTAAACCAGGCTAAAATGTGTATCCATCACCCCAGGGCTCTCTTCCTGAGACAATTGTTACAAAAACACTATTTTTGATTGGAGGAAGGCGACCATGTGATCACAATCTCCATATTTCTGTTCTGTTTACTTTTATAGTGTGGGTATTGTAAATGTTCCGGTTATATGACCTTTGGTTTAAAAAGGTAAATCATCTGATTATGGGTTTCTTTATGGAAATTGGCTCTGAGCTACCTTCCTTTTGTGTATGACTAATCATAATGAAATGTGAACTTGTATTTTGATTTTTAAGTGATATTTAAATTGTTAATTCTGTACATAACATGTGACTTAGTCCAAGGTATTTATGTAGTAATTATTATACCATATTGTATTTATTTGTATTTATATCAAATTATCAAGAATTTTATAAGAACAATACATTTATGGGAGATCACCTACTTACTACTGAACTATAATTGGAGGACAGGAAACACTATGAACGCATCACCTTGAAAAAACCTGAGGATTGAAATGCGTTGGCAGCAGTTTGTGTTACCCAAAAAGACACTAGAACTTCTGTCTCTTCAGCTTCATTTCCAGCATCTTTGGGGCCCTGTAGGATTTTGCTGAGCCCTTACATCTGATGCTCTTGTAGGCAGTGTGCTACCTTTTGTGTTTACTCTTCTTTGTAAAGTTACAGTGAGATAATGCACTATGTGCTCCTCCTTTCCTTTGCTGTTTAACATCTCTGAGGATTGACAGAGGATAGATGGGTAGTTTACATATCTACAACAAGATTGCTATATACATGCCTGTTGTGCTTGAAATCAAGTAAACATATTCATTTAGGGGTAAACCCCAGAAAAGATCTACATTGTTTCCGGTGCTTACTATTCCATCTCACATTTATAGGTGGCTTTTGGATTATATATGTTTTGCTCACATCACAATTTGGAGGTGTTTTTACTAAACGCTTTTTAAATTTAAAGCACATTTTTTGGCGCACCACTTATGTTGTGATAATTATTGTACCAATATACTACACTGTACACATTTTATTTTTATTTTGCAAGTTTTGGAGAGTCTGTTTGAATGCAACAATACAGAGGACTCATTGGATCATCTAGGAATTTATGTTAACACTGGACTTATATTTTCGATCACAAGCATATGTTGTTTCATTTGTATTGTGATATTGTTTATCACCTATTGCGGTGAATATACTCTTTATTTCGGTCAGATTAAGCCTTCGTTTCACTATTCACGAATGACAATGTAAAATGAGCAAATATTGTCATAAATTTGGGGGTTAGCAAGTTTATACATATATATTTTGTACATATGAATAACACACTTGTATATGCTAATAACTTAACATACTCTTAAGATAGATCCCTTTCTTTAAACAACTTACCATCTCTGTTTTTTAGGTCTTGTGAGATTGGATAAATTACGTGACAAAGAGTGATTTGCCATATTAATCTGAGAGAGGAATTAGAAATTCAGCTGTCAGTCTGCAGAGCAGGGCTGCACACATTACACACTTATACAGCAGTGCACCTAGTTTAAAGACAAACAGGTGAAGGACATATGTGTGACAAAATTATAGTATAGAGTCTGATTTAACTTATATGGTTTGAAACTGTGTATTTTTCCACAGCTACAGCAAACTGAAAGAATGTTGGTGTCTGCTGTGAAGAGTAATTAAACAGAACACCTGCAGGGAACTCCTATTTAAAGAAAAGGTGAGAATATCACCTGCTCATCAAATTATGGCTTTGGGAGGACTGGCAAATATAGAAACCTGATGAAGAAGGTACCGTCGCACCTAAAATAGGGAGCTTCCCTCTATTCATATTCAAAAATAAACTCGTTATAGAGGTATATAGGGGTGCTATCAATTTATAAATATTCTTATATGTCTCTGGATAAGGAGTGTTTTCAGCGCATTTTAATTCACCTTACACTTTGTATATATCCTTTACTCTATTTCGCTATTTTAATCGATATATTTTATTTGACCAATAAAAGTAAGTTTTACACCTGGGGGTAAATGTATCAATATGCGGGTTCTTCAACACTCGCGTGTTCAGTAGGTTAACTTCCCTTTACAATGCAGCGGCGCTTGAAATTTAATCGCGGAAGAGGCTGAACACGCGGGTGTTGAAGAACCCTCATATTGATACATTTACCCCCTGATGTATCTTATAAGCTCAATATATATCCAAGCACTCAGGTGAGCTGCTGTGCATCTCTGAAAAACACAATCTTCTATTTCTATATACACAGTTCAGTTCTTTGCTGTTTTGAGATAGCACCCCTATATACCTCTACACTGGTTCTTGAAACCCACTATTATATGGGGATCTGTATCAATTTATAAATATTGTTATATGTCTCTGGATAAGGAGTGTTTTCAGCGCATTTTAAGTCACCTTACACTTTGTATATATCCTTTATTCTCTTTCGCTATTATAACCGATATATTTTATTTGACCAATAAAAGTTAAGTTTTACACCTGATGTATCTTATAAGCTCAATATATATCCAAGCACTCAGGTGAGCTGCTGTTCATCTCTGAAAAACACAATCTTCTATTTCTGTATACAAAATATAGAAACCTGTCTGTTTTCATTGTTTAGTGTGACCGATACGAAATAAGTCGGCCAGTGTTTAGACAGCTGGTCACTGTTAATTTAGCACTAGGGTCAAAAAAAATGTGTGAAGCTTTATGTTGCTAATTACTTTGCCAGCCTGATGATAAAGCAGAGTAACAAAGCAAGAAGTTTTTTGTGTGTGCATCACCAGAAAGGAGCCAGTGTCCCAAGTGGTTTCATAAGTGGGATGCTTAAGGATGCAAATTTGTGCTTCCTAACCCACGTAGACATGAACATGGAGCAAGCTTCGAGATCCCTTTTGAACATGGCTGCTGCACAGCAAGAACAGCAAGCTCAGGTACTACGAGTTGCAGATACACAGCAGGAAGATACCAAACTCTTAACGGAAGAGTTAGCCCAGGTGATGTGTGACAAAAACATACCACCTTCTCTGGACCGACAGAAAATGCTTAATTATATCTGGTGTCCTTTGAAAGAGTTGCAAAAAGGGCAAATTGGCCTCCTGAAGTTTAGATTGAGAAGCTGGTGCCATATCTAACTGGCAAAGCTCGACAAGCTTATATGGATCTGGATGAAGAGCAGGCTTCTGATTATCCCTGCTTAAAATCGGAGATATTGACATGCATTAGGGTTTCGGGGCCAGGCCAATCCCAATGCTAGCATTAGTGGTGGTATGACCGAGGGCAACTAGTCAGAGCACAATTGTGTGAGCTCTAAAAACTTACAAAATGGCTGCAGCCAGAGGAGAATTCATCTTTTCAGATTACTGAAGTGCGGGTGATAGATCACTGCATCCGGAGGCTGGACCGTGGTTTGCAAAGATGATACCCACAGACTTACAAAGAGCTTGCGAAGAGCTCACCACAGTGGTAGAAAGGTTTTGGGCTTTCATCAAATCACCAAAGCACCCACATTCATGCCAAAGACGATGCCATGTCAAAAGTCAGGTTTCACAATCCTTGCTAGGGAGCTTAATGGTGAAGTTGATTTTGACAGAGGACCAGTTACAAAGTTGTCTAATCCAGAGTGCTTCAAATGTGGGGAGCCACATCTTTTATCTTTATCAATTAACAAAAGGGAGAGTGAATGAACAGAAGATAAATCTAAATCAAATCAGTATTTGGTGTGACCAACTTTTGCCTTCAAAACAACATCAATTAACATAAGCAAAGTAACAAGGTTATTATTATTGTTATTATTATTATTATTATTATTATATTTTATTTATAAGGCATCATTAGGCTTTCACAGCACCATACATAGGATGTTGCAACATACAATAACATTCAATTAGTACCGTATATACTCGAGTATAAGTCGACCCGAATATAAGCCGAGGCACCTAATTTTACTACATAAAACTGGGAAACTTATTGACTCGAGTATAAGCCTAGGGTGGAAAAGAGCGCTAATTTAAAAACCTAAATAAAATTTCATTTTTAGCTAAACCATAAATAACAGTAGATGACAAGGAACATTCATAAATGATTATAAAATCATTGGCATTGGGTACAACCTAACCTAAATAAAGGGGTATATAAGGGGTAGGGATATAAATGTATGAACATGGTGGCTGTATTGTTTGTTCATTGTGTAATTGCACTGTAAATTTTTAAAAAAAAGGAGAGAGAGAGAGAGAGAGAGAGAGAGAGAGAGAGATTTTTTTTCACTTACCCGGTAGTGGAACGCATATGCGTTCCAACAACAGGAAGTTCGGCATTTGGAACGCAAGTTTGCATTCCAAATGCCGAACTTCCTGTGTTGGAACGCATATGCAGAAGTTGAAGCCGAGGGACCGGACACCAGGTAAGTTCACCCGTGTATAAGCCGAGTGCCCTTTTCCAGCATACAAAAGTATGCTGAAAAACTCGGCTTATACACGAGTATATTCGGTATATACAGATAAAAACAGTGGGTACAGATAAGCAGAATAATAAATACATGGATACAACTATCAGAACAAATTGCATTACATACAAAAACAATACAGCACAAATACATAGAGTACAGACAGGTGACATAGGGTTGAGGATCCTACTGAAGAAAGCTCACATTCTAAAGGGAGAGGTTAATTAAAGACAAAAGGAGCAAAAGGGAACAGTAGGCATAGTGAAGTTCACTATGGTGCAGAGGTTTGCAATTTCCTGATGCCATTTTGTACAGAGGCCTACAAGGGAACATGACGGTAATACTGTTGCTTGTGATATTGTTGTTATACAACTGCTGAGGGATGCAGCAGAATGGATTAACATCTACATTGCTGAAAAACCAAGAAACCCAGACTCCAGCAACACTTGTGAGAACAGTGTACTGCACCAAAGTTTTCAGTCCACAGAGACCAGTACGGCAAGTTCAACACCAGTGTGCAATACAAAGTTCTGAATCCCTGCTACCAGGGATTAGTCATGAGTTCCTGACACTCTGCAACAAGTGAGCAATCCTGAATCCCTGAAACTCTGCCTGTCATGTACAATCTTGAGTTACTGACACCCTACTACTCATGTACAATACTGAGTTCTCGTCATCCTGCTACCTTTGTGCAATCCTAATAAAACTATCCATTCTAAGGACTACCAAGCCATGTTCAATTCTTGAATGGTTTCAATTGTAATAAAGATTTCTGCATTTTCACAAGATCTCTAACTCCAAATGTGACATAATTCCTGACATAATGATCTTACCCATCTTGGACTTCATTGTAGAGTTCCCATCTTCAACCAGTATGTTTGAATTTTTGAAGAGTATCAAGTAACAGAGTATATCATTTCCCAATCCTTTTGCAGGAGGAAATTAACTTTCTAATACAATGGGTCTACATTATGTTTGGATGGAACTTGCATACAAGTTGTGTTTTAAATAAGAGCATGGAACATGATCATATTGAAATTGAAATGGTTCTCAAGATGCTTTTTGATTTGAATCTGGGAGTAAGTATGCTCTGCCTAGATATGTTTTTTACACTCAATACGTAAATCAAGTGCTTTCAATGCAACAATACGTTAGTCTAACTTGCATACATATGTTATTTACTAGGTAGTGGCATGCATACATGTAGTTTTTAAAACAAAGAATATGCTGTCAGTCATCACTATCAGTTGGCACTTACACCTGGCCTGTAGTTGGTGCAATTGATATGGCTGTAACCAAACGTACTTATGAGAAACCCAGGACTTCAATCAGCCACATCTGTCACAATGTTCGTGGAAGCCTCCATGGACTTTGACACTTTATGAGCCAGTCACAAGTGGGGAGATATTGGACTTTGTCCCTCCCTTGCTGGTAGAGGAGCAGAAGACTGTGGTTCAGCAAGTAGGACAGCACTACCCCAAGAGCAATAAATGTAATCTTTTCTAGATAGGGTACATAGGGCAGCACGGTAGCTAAGTGGTTAGCACTTCTGCCTTACAGCAACGGGCCATGAGTTCAATTCCCTACCATGGCCTTATCTGTGAGGAGTTTGTATGTTCTCCCTATGTTTGCGTAGGTTTCCTTCGGGTGCTCCGGTTTCCTCCCACACACCAAAAACATACAGGTAGGTTATTTGGCTGCTAACAAATTGACACTAGTCTGTGTGTCTTTGTCTGTCTGTGTGTGTGTGTGTGTGTTAGGGAATTTACACTGTAAGTCCCAATGGGGCAGGGACTGATGTGAGTGAGCGGAATTATTGGCGCTATATAAATAAATGTTATTAATAATAATAATAATAATAATAATAATAGGGCTGTATGTTTGGTTTGCTATAGTGACTCATTGTAATTTCTTTATGTGAAGTGCCATAATCCTCTGTGTTGTATTTTACAAGTCCTGAAACTTTACCCACTGATTTGCTAGGTGATTTTGTACCCACTTAGGGGGAACCGGGTAAGAAAAGTGGACACATAAAGCTGTTTTCGATCAAACCAGTTAGCTGGTACTCAATATTACCCCCTGTTATCTTCACACTGTTCCAGTGTACTATCCTATGTTACTGGTGTCTTGTTACTATTGTGCAATCCTGAGTTCCTGGCATCCTGTTATCAGTGTGATATCCTGAGTTCCTGGTATCTTGCTACCCATGTGCAATCCTGAGTTCATTGCACCCTATCACTAGTGTGCAATCCTGATATCCTTATACTATTGTACAATCCCAAGGTCGAGGCATTCTGTTACCTGTGGGCAACCTTGAGTTGACACTCTACTAACCATGTGCAATTCTAAGTCCCTGACACTTTCATATCCATGTTACTGACAGCCTGATCTCCATGTGCCAACCTGAGTTCCCAACACTCTGCTACCGATGTGCAATTTTAATATATCCTCTTGTTCTAACAACACCCAAAACATTGTCAATTATTGTATAATTTCAAGTGTAATAAGTTTTGATTACTTTCACGAAAATCTCTAACTCCACTTGTAACATAATTTCAGACATCCCGACAATTCCTCAAATGCCAACAACTCAAGCTTATAAACATGGAAACACTAATATTAATAGTATTCATAATATTTTCTCTATTAACAGCCTTTGGTTATTTAATTGTACCAATCAATAAATGAACTGTTTTCACAAGTTTTAACATTCCATATAATAGGAAACCATCTTTGTTGAAGAACATCTGGAAAATCATCTGTTGGCAGCAGCCAAGCCTCACAGCTTTACTCTGCATGTGTATTGTTTGAATCACATGCTTTATTACATTAAGCTGTCTACTTTAATTAGGCAAGTTCTGCTCAACTATTTATCCTCTGGTACTTTAACATCTGTGTACAAAAATATATTTTTTTTATTAACTTTACCCTGCAACACATAGTGAGTAAGTGCATTTTACAATTGATTTCCCATGTTAAAATAAAAGGATTGATATCCACATGTTTACTAAATAATTGTATACACAAATTACAAAAAATAAAACTCAAAATAAAAAGTTTTAATTGCGTATTTGAAATCAACTTGTGTTTTTAAGGCATTTAGTTTGAATCATGCTATGTTCAGTTCATGTTGTTGTCAATACAGCTTGAAGTCTGGTATACTAGAGATCAATGAACTCTATAGCAAACAGAGCTATAAGTACTGACTGACAATTTCCCAATTACTTGACAGGCCATGAACGTAGCTTTTATAATCATGGTCTGGGAAGAGTTCAGAAAATTCTCAGTGTGTACCGACCAGAGGTGCATGAAACCCCAGCAATTCTGTTCACCCTGACTTGGACAGATTATGGCTCAAAATTTGCGAACTGTGGCAAATTTTGCGATATATTTGTTATTATTGCAAATAGGTGATTTGCTTGGATTTGCATATGAAATAAAAATAAACTCTATGATTCCAGTGCCAATTCAATTTTCACCGGACTGGTGCCGTTTACAGGAAAAAAAAAAGGACATCCTGGGCTTATTTCCACTAACAGGGAGACTATGAGTATAGGGTCACCTTTGTCACAGTAAAAACTACCTCAGCTGGTCATTGCAGGAATGGTGCTTTTATGGGAGGCCAAAAACTGCACACACACGCACTACCAGAGATGTCAAACACTTCTAAGAATACTCAGAATTCAGTTATTTCACTATTTTATGCTACAGGGCTGTGTACGTCCAGAAATTTTCTACAGGGCCAGCAAATATCAATTTCCTTGACTTCTGCTTAAGAGGGGATGTTCCACAATTTCAACACCTTTGAGCAGGAGCTGACTTGAGCGTTGTCTATTCACAATCACTGAGTATTACAACATAACAAACTCAGCTAATGCTTATTTCACCTTTGCCCTGTCCTAACCATACCAAGAGGAGCAGGAGGAAGAGATCCTCTGTTTCACAGTCAAATGCCCAACAAAGATTAGTTCCCTGTGCAAATACCAGAGAATTCTAGGGCTCTGCCCGGTTTACAGCCTGCAGTTTCCTGCACTCTAGAGATACTAAAGCCAGCACAGACTACTTTTATGAATATATTATTACATTTCCTGCCTTTTTAGAGCATTATATATATTTGTTTTTGTCAGATCCAGCACAGTACCTGATGAAGAGCCAAGAAGTAGCGTTTATTTTTTACTTGATCCTGTGGGGGTCCTGTCTATCATGTTGAAGGATATTCTTCTCACATTATCCCCGTAGTAATAGTTTTAACGCTGCCGAGAATTCCGACTACGTTCATATCTACAGAAAAAATCTGATTGGCTGGAAAAACGAATGCAATAAAAACAGACTTCCCTGAAAACCGAAGGTCCAGATGTCCGATGGCACCGACATGCTGACAAGAACTAATGCCGAAGACACAGCTCTCCGGCACTTCAGTGTCACGTCATCATGACTTACATGTATGTTAATTTAAACCGGCAATGTGTGGACCCCTCAGGTTAAGTGTTTAAACACTTAATTTGAGAGGTCCAGACATTGCCGCTTGCTGCTTACCCTGCTGATGTCAGTGCTAATTTCAGATGCTGTAGATAACTGGACTCTTAAACTCCTGACTTAAAGTCCTAACTTGCTTCTTGATTGTTCAGCCCCTGTCCCTGAATCCAGCAATGCCTTTCTTAAAAGTAGATTCTGACATTATTGTCTTGCCAGAGGGTCCTTGTCACGAATGCCCGGCCTGTTCCAGATACAGCAATTTGAACAGCAGGCCGTGACTGGCCTCAACTTAGTTAATTAACAATGAATACACCTTTTCTGCCACCACAAAGGATTTATTATGGTGTCCTTACATTCACCAAAACCACTTTCACACTTAAATCACATACACATGTACCATGAGCCTCCCTGGGCTTCGTAAATTCACAAAGAATCAGGGAGAAATACGCTAGATTAAATATGTTTAATCTGAAAAAATATTTCCAAGGCTTATTTACAAAAAGGTAATAAACAAACATACAATAGGTTGCACATTATTGAAGTAATGTTTTAGGCGCAAAATTGATTTAAACACAGTTGGGAGGAGGACATATAGAGGTATATTTACTAAACTGCAGGTTTGAAAACGGTGATATTGCCTATAGCAACCAATCATATTCTAGTTATCATTTATTTAGTACATACTACAAAATGACAGACAGAATCTGATTGGTTGCTATAGGCAACATCTCCACTTTTTCAAACCCGCATTTTAGTAAATATACTCCATAATTATTGAATTTGATTTAAAAAAGTCTTCCAGATGTTAAAACTAGATACACGAATACCAAAAGGATTAAAACAATAATTTGATATATCATATATGTACAAATTGTATAATATTCTTTGGATAATAAATGCCTATTGTATCTTTTGTTATCAGTGTGTCTTATTATATACGTTTGCAATTGTTCTGTATGCAAAATAATTGGAAATTATTGATTGCTATATAAACAGCTAATTAGGAAGGGAACTAACAAGCTGAATGGATCTTGGAAAAGAGCCTACTCCTACCATTATTTTTATCCTATAATGCTACAAATTGTAAGATTGATGCTGTGTATCATTATCAGGATAATTATGAAAATAGAATATCAATGTTTCAAAAATTATATGACTTATCCTGTAGCTGATCAGCCTACCCCATAAGGTACAAAATGTCTATTTAGTGCAGGGGTGGACCCAGACATTTGCCCTACCCGGGGCGATTTTAGGGGGGGGATTTAGGCCCTGCCCCCTTTCTGTGTTCTAAGGCTGCCGGCGGCTGCACAGTATGTGCAGGTCCGTTCAGCAGTGAAAGTGTGCTGTCCCGCTGCTCTGATTGTGTTTAAAACACAATCAGAGCAGCCGGGCAGCATACTGTCCCTGCTGAACGGACCTGCACAGTGTGCAGCTGTCGGCAGCAAGCCCCTGGTAGGGGGCGATCGCCCCCCCCTGGATCCGCCACTGATTTAGTGTCACTTGGCATGTTATTGATATGTTATCAGATGGAGGACAACCTAAAGCATAGATTATGATCTTTCAAAAAGAGCAAAGAGTGGTAGAAGTTAATCTGTGTAGGAAAAATTGTGCCCTTCTTTTATTTGGTAAAAGTTAGTTTTATGCCTTTGGGTCAATCCAAGTTCAGCAAATTGATACATCCATAATATATGTTTGTGAAGACCTCTGCATAAATAAATAAAACATCTGAAAGTAACAAAATAACATATCAATGATATACATTCACCATAAGGAATTTATGGGGATGATGTGTCTCTCTAGGAATCCATATAACCAAATTATATTTCATATATATATATATACTATGGTATGTTTCAGAAGAGAAAAATGCCAAAGAAAATCCAAACCAGCCCTAGTCTTGCCAGCCCAGACTGGTATTGTCAAAGTACAAAAGCATGGACTTCCCCCAAAACAGCTAAACCCAACACTACTGCTGACAGCCTAAAATAATACTTGAACATTTGAGGAGGAGAGGGGCAAAAAGTGTGGGGCCCAAGGAAATTGCCAAAACCAGCACTAGGCTATGCCAGCCAGGGCTGGTGGCACTATGGCAAGGTAACCCGCAATTTGGGGTCCTCCAGTCATAGTAACAACCAGCCCTAGGCCAGTTAGCACAGAGTTAAAACATAGGATTGACCATGCAGAATAGCACCAGTACTCTTCCAACACCCCTGGTGGAGTGGGTGTGGGGAAATATGTAATAAATATATACAAATAAACATTTTATCAGTTGGCACTAGAGGTCCTAGCATATCCAGGCTGCCATTATGTGTTTGGGCATGCTGGGACCTGTAGTGCACCAGAGAAAATGTAAATAAAACACATACACTATTTTTAAAAACACTTTAATTGAAAGAAAAACTCCCCTAAACCACCTTCTTTCCTCCCCTTTATTGTCCCACCTAGGTCCAGGCTGGCAATCCTGAAATCTTGAACTAATAATCCTGGTCTTCGGAAGATAAGAAACATAATTGACATTGATCCACTAGCTCCACTAAGAGCTCCCTTTGCGAATGAGCTCTTAGAAGTTATGCTTGTATCTGTATAATTGGGGGATTTTTCATGCTTTCAGATCAGTTTAGAATATACTATAGATGCTGTTATACTCCAGAGAGATTAAACAATTTGTTCACTACTTCTGACTCTGAATGCTGGAGGAACTGTGGTCACAGGGGTAAATTCTTCAACCTGCCCTTGGATCTCCCCTTTCTGTGACAAAATACAAAATCTCTTGATAAATTTGATAAAGACTCCTCTGTGGGTTGAAACATACTGGTCCTTATGGGTGATTTTCCTGACTGCTGGTAGGTATCTTTTAGGGTTTGCTGGAGAAAAAAACAAACAATAGATTCCAGGACTTAAATCATCATGTGTTGTTGAGAGGTGAACTTAATATTAATATCCAAAATAAATGCTTGTAGAAATATCCCAGAAAAGAGGACTTTTGTGAAAATTTTTATATATTTAAGCAATTTTAAAGAAATTGCAAGTATGTTTTAGTTGTTTTTTATGTTAAATAAACGGTAATGCGCCAGATCCTTTGGCGTTGTTTCTTCCCATTTTCCTGAGCCAAAATATGGGACTCAATGTGCTCAGTGAGGTGAAGCTTATCTGAAGCAACACAGACCAAAGAAAAGCATCCCTGCCATCTTGGTGGATTTGCTTCAGGTCTTGAAACAAATTTATGTTATGAGTGCAACAGTAGGGGGGTGGGGGAGAGATTTATCTCCTCCACAAATTCTTCTACAATACTACTTTCATTTAGAAAATATATTTGGACATGCTGATATATCAGAGACTTTTTTTTACCATTGGTCACAGTTGCTCATATCATTTATTTATTTACCAATATTGGAGTACACATAGGTCAATTCCTAACTCTTCGAGTTCTCTTTTATGGCTGCTTTAGTTCCCACTGTGGTATGGCTTAGATGTGTAAATATATTTACAGTTTAAGCCTAATCTATATATACATTAAAAACTGCCATTTGGTGGAATTTACACAGATGTGACACTGATTAAGGATTAGAGCAACAACTGAATACCTACTCCAAGGGCTATTTCTGCATTAGAGTTCAAATTTGCACCCTCTTATTTGATGGGCTAACTCTGGCCTGCCCCTGTTGTTCACATAGGCAGCGACTCCATGCTGCCTACCAGAAACCCTGGAAAGTATTTTTATGCACAAACATGCTCCAAACCAAAGGGCACACAATGAAACTGCCAGCTAGCATATGAAGTCCTGCTAGATGAAGTATTAGCGGTCAGCCCAATCAGTCTATGTGGCACTGGGAGGTCTTAGGACCAAGAGCGTGTCTAGGCACCATTACATACTTTTGGACATAAGTGTAGTGTATTGTTGCAATAAAAGTCTTACATGGCAACATTTAAGAATACTGGGATCATGAGTTTGATTCCCGGCCATGGCCTTATCTGTGTGGAGTTTGTATGTTCTCCCCATGTTTGTGTGAGTTTCCTTCGGGTGCTTCGGTTTCCTCCCATACTCCAAAAACATACTAGTAGGTTAATTGGCTGCTACTAAATTGCCCTTAGTCTCTATCGGTCTGTGTGTGTGTGTGTGTGTATGTTAGGGGATTTAGATTGTAAGCTCCAATGGGGCAGGGACTGATGTGAATGAGTTCTCTGTACAGCGCTGCAGAATTAGTGGCGCTATATAAATAAATAGATGATGATGATGATACAGTGTAAAGCATGATATATGCATACTGGCCAGAGTAGATGTCAAACGGACTTAACGTTTATTCTGATAGTCATGATTTAAGATATAAATAAGACTCAAGCATAACCAAGCAGTATAATGTATAATGTATAATAATAAAGTGGGTGTTCCTAAAGTTATGAAAGACAAACCTTTGAATGCCATTGTTACTCTTTCCATTGTACACATTCCTTATGCAATTATGCATTTTTAGGAAGGTTATTCTCAAAGTGAAATGTATGTATGGGGTTAGTAGGCTTCAGGGTGCTGCATGTTATTATGTGGGCTCCTATTTTTACTTTTACTTGTGGGCTCTTCATGCCCTACTCTAACATTGACATAAAGTGTCATTCGTTGTTGAATCATTCTGATCTATTGTTTGAAATTGATTTAAAGCACAAATTGTCAACCTTTTGTTTTATTGTATATGTATTGTTAGTTATGTAGTTACTTCATTATGGTATTTTATTAATTATGTAATCAAATTAAATGCAGTATATGTTGTTACTTGCATTAATACAACTTAATGTATTATAAGTGTTAAATTACCTTTCATTTAATGAATAATGTAATAATATAACACTGTATTATAGCAGAAACTGTTATTTTTTACAATTTGATCATAATAGGGATTCAAATAACATATGCAGTAAAATCATTTTGATCTCTTTGCAGCTGGTACAATGCTTGCTCATTTGCACAAAATAAAATGAGGAACAAAATGAGCCACTGTATGCCTCTTGCTTCTGTATCTGTGCATTTCTTGTTTTAGCCTTAGGACAATTTAGCAAGATATTCAAGGCTATTGTACTGTGCCAAATGAGCCATAATAGACATATCTGGAGAAATAATGGTTGCATTTATCCTATATTACAAAGAAATGTACCAAAAATCAAAATGCACAAGCATAAAAAAGATGCTGAGAAACTTGCTGTTGAGAAAGAAACACAGAGGATGCACAAAACTGGATGCAGATATCCTTTCACCATGCAAAGTTATTTTATTTTTCGTTTTGGCCATTGTTGTATGTTGGGATTGCAATTAAAAGTTTAGCGAAAGTTTCAGCTATTTTCCAGAAACACTATTAAATATTTATAAGAGACCTTATGTCTAGTTTGCCTTCAGGAAATAAAGATAAATTAATAATTAATGAGGTTGCTTTGCAGAAAATTAAAGGTTGTGAGCAATGTATTTAAAAATTAAATAACTCTCAAGAAAGAAAGCAGATGTTATCAAGTTAAAATCTTGCAAATATCATCAGCTAAGTTGGTTATCAGCATAAACATAATCTCTAACAGTTCCCAAAGGCTAACTTCAATTAACACTTCAAAATGTAGAAATGTTTAAATGAAATACTTGCACATTATAAAGAATTTAATGTCTTAAAACAGTGTACTCTTGAGCGTTAGGTCTTGTTCATATTTACCATTTTTGATGCAATTTCATTTTCTGCGTTGGGCTCCTGCAACAAAATGACATTTGCTATTCGAATGACCGTAAGTATAACCAACATATAGGCAAAACTCTGCCTCTTCCACTTGAACATAGCAAGTTGCAGTACCCAAAAGAAGTGTAGCAAATAAGCTCAACTGCCTACACAATTACAATATATGTAGCAAAGAAATAAGGGAAGCTTTAATTCACAGATAGAAGTGGAAAAGAGGCATAAAAACAGATACAGTAGTGAGTTTTATATCATGATGTATCAGAGTATTCAAATAAAATGTGAATAATTATAATTGGTGCTACATAATTGGAAAACTTATTATGTTCAGAAGACAAAAGTATAAAAAAACAGACAATTAATTTAGTGGATGTAAATTAACTTAGGCTGATTACTAACAACAAAACTTGGGCTCTTGCCTAGGATCCAAGTACGAGGCATATGTCAGCCTTAGATAGCAGTGCTATCTGTGTTGTTAAGTTTCTGGACTGGTAGATGTGGTTGCATTGTTATTATGCACCATTGCACATAATTATCTTGTTTGGTAATCATATAGATTAATTTAAATGTTAAATTGTGTACCCTCTAATTTAAAAGTGCTGGTGGTTAATGTAATGGGTGTCACTGCCCATCGATTTGTAATGTCTGAGATCATAAAATGGGTTTCCTTTTGTTCTCCAGTTCCAGATGAGTTCTTAACCTTTCCAAATGACCAGCTGCAGATTACTATTCAGTAACTGAAGGAGTACGGATTCCCTGAGCAAGAAACAATAGAATCGGACAGGATAGGTAGGAAAGGCTATTAAACAGAGGAGGACTATAACTCATAGACATACCTAGGAAAGATATAGAAACCAAATGTAAGATTCAGGGCAAGAGACTTTTCAGACAGGCCAGGCAGTCAGTCATACTGTATAAAGTCAAAACCAAAAAGGCTAGTCAGCCAGAAAAGGGTCAATACCAGGTGTTAATGTAGATGTGTACAGGGTAAAAACACAAATCAAGATATCAGACACGACTTAGGAGAGCCTGACATCTAAACCACACTAAAGAACTGCATTCCTAGTTAAAGTATGCTCTCAGGCCAATAGCAGCTGCCTTTCCCCTCTGGAAAGTACTCAGGTACTTGAATAGCTGGAGGTAACAGCAGTGGAACTGAGAGACAAGGGAAAGTGTCACATGACAGGCGTTCGGTTTCTATAACCGAAGCCCGACACACTTACCTGCTCCCCGCTGACCGTCACGCTCTGTCCCGGCAGTCTGCCATCTTTTTTTCGGGTCTGTGCATGCGCAGACTTGATCCTTTTATACCTTCTGCTCCTCACCCATTGGCTGCTCAATTTGGCTCCAAATTCAAAAGGCACTTCACCCTGCAGCTCAGTGCCTGTTCTTCAAGTTACCTGCTAGCTGCTAGATGTGGCTCCGCTGCTCCTTCTGCTTGTTCTCCCTCCTGTGGATTGTAACCTGCTGTCCGCTAAGCTGACACTTCATCTCTCCTGCTGTAACTGGCTGTCCGCAGAGCTGACACTTCATCGTGTACTTCGCCACTATCTCAGTGGTAACAAGTTGTCCGCAGAGAAGACACTTCATCTCTCCTGCTGTAACCTGCTGTCCGCAGAGCTGACACTTCACCATGTATTTCGCCACTATTCCAGTGGTAATTGGTTGTCCGTTAAGCTGACACTTCTTCGCCCCTGCTGCAACCTGTTGTCCACTGAGCTGACTCTTCTTCACTCCTGCTGTAACATATTGTCCGCAGAGCTGACACTTCATTGTGTTATATCACCATCAATTTTATAGTAAGCTTGTCGTTCTTCACGAATTCACCTCTCAACATTCCCCTATAGGTCTCGCCTGACACTTCCAGTAAGGGCCACAACTTGCGGTGCAGAAGCAGCTAAGACCAAACCACCTTGCAGCAGTCCCAAATGAATACCTTCTGCCCATTAGATTCTGCGCCTTGCTGGAAGCAGTGCTAATTTAGGCAGATCCAGGATCCAAACCTACTGAACCCTGACAGAAAGTTAGTAACAATAACTGAACAAGGCACAAACCAGGTTAAACAATTGAACAGAATCTCACAATGCAAATGACAGACAGGATAGCTCACTACCTGATTGGACTGTGGTACATGACCCGAGACTAAAAATTTCACTGGGGGTGGATCACAGCTAATATGACCCGAGACTGCTGTCAGGTTCCTTGTTGCTGTCTCACAAATGCCTCTTAAGCTAAGGTACTCCCAATTCTGGATATGCAAACTCACTCTGCACATATTGTTCCGATGCCCAATATCTTCCCAAACTGAAGACAGAAAAATGCCTTTCCACAGAGATATATAAACTATATAGACAAAAGTATTTGGACACATGACCATTATACCAACAGGGACTGTAATGACATTGTATTGAAGTACATATACTTTAAAATGGAGTTGGTCCCCCTTTTGTAGTGATAACAGCTCCCAATCTTCTTGGAAGTCTTTCCACAAGATGTTGGAGTGTTTCTGTGGGAATTTGTGCCCATTCATTCTGTAGAGCATTTATAAGGTCAGGCATTGATGTTGGATGAGAAGGCCTGGCTCGCAATCTCCATTCCAGTTTATTTCAAAGGTGTTTAATGAGGTTGAGGTCAGGGCTCTGTGCAGGCCAGTCAATTTCTTCCACACCAAACTCATTAAACCATGTCTTTGTAGTCATTGATTTGTGTACTAGGGCATAGTCATGTTGGAATAGAAAAGGACTTTCCCCAAACTGTTACCACAAAGTTGGAAGCATACCACTGTCCAAAATGACTTATTATGCTGAAGCATTAAGATTGCCCTTCACTGGAGATAAGGAGCCTAGCCCAAACCCTGAAAAACAGCCCCATACCATTATACCTCCTCCACCAAACTTCACAAACTTCAAAATGCAGTCAGGCAGATAACATTATCCCAGCATCCGCCAAACCTAGACTCGCCTATCTGACTGCCAAACAGAGAAGCGTGATTTGTCACTCTACAGAACACGTTTCCACTGCTCCACAGTCCAGTGTCGGTGTGCTTTACACCACTCCTTCTGATGCTTGACATTGGTCTTGGTGATGTGAGGCTTGCATACAGCTGCTCGGCCATGGAAGCCCATTCCTTTAAGCTCCCGCTGCTCAGTTTTTGTGCTTACATCAATGCCAGTGGAAGTTCAGAACTCTTTAGCTATGGAACAGGCAGAGCGTTAGTGACTTTTATGCACCATGCTTTTTAGCAATCATTGACCTTACTCTATGATTTCATGTGGTCTTCCACTTCATGACTGAGTTGCTGTTGTTCCTAAACGTTTCCACTTTCTAATAATATCACTTACAGTTCACCGTGGAATATCCAGCAGCGATGAAATTTCACGAACAATCTTATTGCAAAGGTGACATCCTATCACAGTACCACGCTTGAAGTCACTGAGGTCTTCAGAACAACCCAGTTTGTGACACAAATGGAGACTGCATGTCAAGGTGCTTGATTTTACACAACTCTGGCGACGGGTCTGATTGAAACACCTCAATTCAATATTTAACAGTTGTGGTCAAATACTTTTGTCCATATAGTGTATCTGTGTCTCTCTCATTAGTCCTGCAGTTAGCTCAACTGCCAATCACTGGGGAGAGTCGCAGGACCCCAGGAAATGCCAAGTGATATGCTTCCCCAATAATCCCTGGGGCTACAAGCAAGTATTATGTATGAAAACCTGAATAACTATTTATTTGTTTATAAAGTGTATAAAAACAGGACACACATAAAACAGGGTCATACAAGGAAGGCAAAATAAATGCAGGCATTAAAATAAAGGGTATGTCACGAATCGGGGGCTTAGTACTGTTTACACTTGGAGGTACCATATCGCCATACATCTCCCTCCTGGTTGAATGCAGCATTCTATCCTGGGACAAGCGTGACATCTGCTGCAGTACAGGTGGCTGCCATCTTGGGTGAGACATGTGCTAAACAACCTGCTGTCTGAACACCTTATCTCAACCACCAATTAGCTTCCTCTGCAGACTATAAGAGTCTCCTCCTACACTCAGCTAATTTCCAGTGCAACACTTCCTAGTTCCTGGTTCCAGTTCATCACTGTTGCTGTTGTTGCTGCTTCATCTTGTCTGCTATGATGCAGACTTTAATCATTTAAAACAAAAAAGACAGTTGTTAGTGCATATCCTTTACATTGCATATCTGTGTGTATCTATCAAAATGAAAATATGAGGTATTAGTTCATATTTTGATCAAAACATTTAAGCCTGCATCCCAGCGTCAAGGGCACCTCATTATACGCAGGTCCTACACTGACCTATATGCTTTAAACACCATTACAATGCAGTTAAAATCAGATGCACTAACCTCCCAGGTAAAGGGGTGAATTGGATTCTGGAGGACACAGGGAGCCAGTGTAGGGATTTGCAGAATGGTGCAGCATATGTGGAGTGGTGAGAGTGGAATATGATTCTTGCCACAGCAGTTAAGATGGATTGAAGTATGGATAGATGGATGAGAGGAGTGTCATATAGGAGGAGGTTTCTGTAGTCAAAGTGAAAAATTATGAAAAAATGAAAGAATAACATATGAAATTTTGTTGCATCTTTGAGTAAGAAACTGTGTATTCTGGCAATATTTCAAAGGTGGAGGAGACAGAACTGGGAAAGGGCAGAGACAAGTGTGACATCACTGCAATGAGCTTGAGGCTCTGAGGAAATTGTAGTTTTTTTGGTCATGAGGGAGATGTAAAGGGTGGTAGTTACTATGGGAGGAGGGAAGATTATAAGCCCTGTTTTTAATATGTTGAGCTTTAGGTAACATTGGGACATCTATGTGGAGGTAGCAAAGATACAGTTACATGTAGTAGAAAAGAAGAAGATATGCCAGTGGAGGAGAGATAGATTTGGGTGTTGTCAGGTTTAAAAAGGTCTGCTGGCCAGGCTGTGTCATTTAAATTTGTATACAACTGTCCTGAGAATCAGCATTTTTACTGATACATTTGGTTTTGTCACTGTGTGGAAATAAAAATTATTTTGCTAAGGATTGCAAGTCATACTAGGTGGTGTTTCTGGGACTTACATATTAATAAAATGGACATTAAAGAATCTAAATGTGACAATAGTTGGGAAATTCTGTTGACTACTTGGTTAGATCTCTAACTGAAGTTTGTAACTCAAAATATACAAACTATTTTTTGTTGCTGAATATCCACAATGCCATTTTATTTTCAGTATAATCATAATGGCTTAGACTCTCTCCTTGTACCCTTAAAACAAGCATTATACAGAATATGATTTGAATCGTGCTGTCAGAGTATATCCTGTACTGCTAAGGGCAACATATAGCAGATAGAGTCTATCCTTCCGATCACTTGACCTACTAACAAAAGTGTTTCTGACCAGACACTGAATAAAGCTTCAGGTGTTCAGCAATAGAAAAAATAGAAAATATAGAATGTCCAACATTATTTTCTGGCACAATTCCATAGTATGTTTAGTGGTGCATGATGTTATGTGCAGTTGGTATCAGTAGTATTATACATTATATTTTCTGAGTACTTGGCTATGGGTATGTCACTAAATTTACTAAACCAGTTGAGAGCTTGGCAATCATGGTAGTGGTAGACTGACAGGCAACTAATAAGTAATACCGGCTTCAACCAGACAAATTCCACATCATTTCCTCCAACCCCTTGTGACTTTGTTATAATGAGTTGCTGCCTTGGTGTGAGAATTTTGATAAATGAAACCAGTGGCTGAGCAGTAAAAAAATTGGAGAGAAAAAAAACGTGCAATTCAGCTAGACGTAACAAAAACAGCCACTTTAAGTTAAATAAATATAACCTCCAAAATCATAAATTAAACTCTGAATTGGCCAATTAAAAAAAACATTTTGCAACTGTCTGTGAAAGAAATCAGCAATTTATATTTTAGATTAGAAATCCCAGTGAAAATAATGTATATATATATATATATATATATATATATATATATATATATATATATATATATATATATATATGTGTGTGTCATAAATGATTCACCCAGCAATCATTCAATAAAACAATATTCCTCAGACATTTTGTGTTCAGGTGTTTTACGTTTCACTTTCTAATGAAATTGGAATTACTGATAACAGAAAATTAAACGCATTTTACCCTGCAGATGCTTGCCAACTACTGTACCTGCAATACCTGTAAATAAATGATTGTTGAAAGAAGTGTCAACAAGTCAGGGCAGGCACCACTTGTCCAGATTAATAGTTTGTGTCTAATGTAAAGAAGTCTGGTCTCTGAAGTATTAGCAGTCACATCTCATTACACAGTCAACATTCTGTTACATGCACTCATGCAGTATGGAGGCAATGGAGAAACTGCAGGAGGTAAACATTTCTCTCATTAGGCATCCAGTTGGCAGTTCAGTAGCTTGCATCTGATAAATCATCAATTTATCATTGACAGTTTATCAACAACTTATATATATTTTTCCTGCTACATTAAACTACAAATACACATAAATGCACATAACCAACTCTGGTTTTCTGGGAACTTTTGAAATTTGTATACAAGGGGCAAGAATACACTACTTTAATTAACCCTTTGTTTGACTAGACAATACTACTAAAGAGTCAGTATACACACAGCACACACATGTAGGGCCTGATTGATTAAGGAAAGTAAATGACTATGTTTGATTTCTTTGGAGTGAAATCACTCTGTGCTACCCAGAACCGTAACCATACACCAGTGAACGCAAGAACATCCAATTCATCTTCGCAAAGGACCCTTACAACAGCCTATGATTTCAGGGGCGGAATGGGGAGGGGAATGGGCATATGCATATAGACAATGTACAATTAGGGAGTACCAATCTCAAGTCCTGGCAGCAGCATCCGAGTCAATCTTTGGGCATCTTAAAGGTATTTGTTTTCCTGTCGTATCACTTGCACCAGCTACAGGGCAGGTGTCAGTGACGATTGTAAGTGATGACAGTCATGTATCCATGCTAGAACATGTTTTTGCAAACAAGAGCAAATGTAAATCTGCATTTTATGTACAATAGGCATAAATAACATCTTGATAAAAAAAAATCGATCATTTGCACGCCTTAATGAATCAGGCCCATAGTGAGTAAAGTTGAAGGGCTAATTAATTATAAGCAGTTAATTTGCTGAATTAAAGTATATTTCCTTCTTAAAATTAATAATTTTAATAAAGCTAATATTTGCCTAAGAAATGTGTCTGTGTCACTGTTTTACTATCGACCCCTAGAAATACCTTTTGTAGGAGCTCTGTATATTTTTAAACTACAGGTCTAATGGAAGAGGGATATCACAGCACCATGTACAGTGATTGTGGCAGTGTATTGCAAAAGACATAGTTTGTTAAAATTATGCATCTAATTGAGATCATCTTCTCTTTCGCCAGACAAAAGCAAGAGATGGCAGCTGGCTGAAAAGCAGCTGGCATAAATCGTTTCCACCACATAACAGGGGACTTCGTCAATCTAATTCACTGAGATACAATAGAGAGTCTCCTTCCAAAAACTAGACGTTATCAGTATTTGCAAATACATCACTTTGTCCACTCTAGCCTCAAAGCATCTCCATCTATAAAGCTATTCCAAATAGAACAAACCTGTACCTACTAATTCAACATCAGGGGTTAGATCTCTCTATTATATCACACAAGGCAGCTTGGAAAGCCAATATTGTAGCCCCCCTGGCAGAGGAGGTATGAGTGAAGGTTCATTCTAGGAAAGCAAAATGCTCTATTAATGTAGCAGTAAAAGAAACTTCTTACAAGATATACTCAAGATGGTACTTTGTACCTGAGTGACTTCATTGTATCTATACCAAACATCAAATCAGTGCTGGAGGCAGTGTGGACTATGTAGCAGATATATACATATCTGGTGGTTCCACCCACAAATATCACATTTCCAGAAGGGAATTTCTGAACTTTTTACCATCATAACAGGGAAAACTCTCAGTCTCACCCTCCCGACTTCCTATTATATGCATCCATACCTCACATTGTCAAATATACAATAACCTCATCATGCATATGTGCTGTGCAGCTAAGCTCCAACTAACTAGAAAAAACAGTCTCCCCCTCACAGCAAGAAATAATAAACCACATTTGGTTTATATCAAATATGGAATCACTAGCTTGTAATACAACACGATAAAAAAAATCTACAAAATTTGGGTTCCAGCTATCACAGCACTCAAATTCTGGGCACTGAATAAACATGATAAATATCCCACATGGAAATGTTTACATCCCCATGCCCTGGCTCACTATCTTCATCCTCTACCCTTCTCCCCCCATCCACATCACTCAACTTTGTACCTTGTTTAGATATTGTACTGCAATAACAAAATGAAACTACAACAGCCACACAAGATGTGCGTAGAGTGTTATGTATTGTCTATTCACTGTGGTTTTCCTCACAATAATTACAATCTTATGCAAATGTTGTAACTTGATTTATAATTCCTGAATCTTTATTACTGCCTAACTTGTAACTTCTTGTGATAACACTTTTCGCTTGTACACTGTAAAATTCTCAAATAAAAAGTGTTAATAAAAAATGCATCCAATGACAACACTAAAAACTGTGTCCTTCTCCTGTAACATTATTACCAAGTTGACTGTAGTGGTTGCATCAGCTGGTGATTTAATCACACACTGACGAAAAACTTTCAAAAGGAAGCAACACAGAAAGAAGTTCAAAGTGGCAGAGGGTGGCCAGACAATCTGAAAACTGCATAGTCGTGTATTCTGTCCAGTTCAAAACACTAAACATGTAGCTCTGCTGTTGGCCTGGCATTACTAAATTCTCTAATCAAAAGCTTGCAGGTACCATGTCTAAACAATCTGTGCTTATTCAATCCCAGTCTTGGTCAAAGAAACGTTGTGCCCTCTCTCCATTTGAACATAACTGCATTTACTCCCGCTGTAGGGGGAACATTTCAATTTATTACCATTCCATAATGGCCCCACCCAATTTAACGCCTGCACCCCATGAGGAGGCATGGGAATGCGATGTCGGGGGTCTCACTGGACAGCTAGGAATGGTCTGTGATTCTCTCCCAAACAGCTAAGATCTCCATTTATACCGGCATACAAGAGAACTACTACAAGATTTACACACAATGGTATGTGGTCCCAGAGAGAATTCACTGTATCTATCCCCTGGTATCTGATCGCGGGCTCAGGATACCTTCCTCCACATTGGGTGGGATTGCCCGATAGCTCATTATTCCTGCCGAACTACTAGTGTGCAGGTCCCTAGAGAGCCTCTGCCAATTCTACTCAATCAGCCAATTCCTTACCTCAGCAAGCCCACTGTCCGCTTAGTCACACATATCTGTCAAGCTACTCATAGCTAGAGTCTGGAAACACTCTGACCCCCCCTCCCCCCATCTCAAATACAGAGCTGCTCAATCGCATCTGGTATGTTTCCAATATGGAGTACATCACTGCCCTTTTAAACAACACCCTACCCAAATATCAGCTGACCTGGTCCTCTTGGTTTCACTCCCAAAAGTCCCCATCCCCATGTAACATCTAAACAAGATGCTTATGCTCTCACCTCTCTCCCTCCCTCCATCCACAATCCTCCCATATAAAATTGAAAAAAAGTCTGTATCTGCCCACATGCCTTCTGATATGCATGTATACCCTGTATGTTTTGGAAAACATTTTTTGTCAATGGGCTTCTGTTTTGCATTGTACCACTGTTACGGTTTGAAAATAAAGAGTTTAAAACAAAACCAGCTTATGGATGCCTCAAACACTGGGTGAGGAAGGAATTGCAATGATTTTTTTAGATCTTGATTTGGTAATAAATCTCCTGTGGAACATGTGGCCCAAGTTTAGAGTGGTTACAATCTATTATGTGTGCTTAATGGTGCACTCCAACATGATTAAGTAAGGTTATGCATTTGTGTATTTTGTATGCTTGAACATATGGCCTAGACAAGAAACGTGGCCAATTTTCCCTGATTCTCCCTTCTGGACCATAATCCTGTCCTCTTAAAAAGAAATCAAAGCTCTCTTCAAAAGGCATTCCAGAATTTAGTCATAATAAGGATACCTTTCTCTGAAATTATTTTGTGGGTATGCCATATAAAATGTTTTTTTTATATATATAAAATAATAATAATAATAATAATAATAATAATAATAATAATAATAATAATTGGCAATGGAATTAAATTTGCTGGATTTGCCTTCCACAGTTTAAATTGTAAAAAATAAATAATAATGACAGATGTAGTATGAAGTCAATGGATATATATGTGGATGATTTTTATGTATTGTAAAGATTTTTGAATTTTGTTTTGAACAGACAAAGCAGTCTTTGGTAACATCTTTTCCATCTGTTCACAAAGTAAGAAAGCATAGACAGCAAAAAATAGCTCCTAGAAATTCCAGAAAAACTTGTTATTTTAGTGAGATGGTGGCTGAGAAAAATGAAACTGATATTTGTCTTGTTTGAATAAAAACAACACAAAACACAAGAGCAATAATCTGATCTTGATCTGTAGTAGATTATTCAAAGGATCAGGAAAGAGCAATCTCCTTTTTTTTCTTGATACCAGTATGGTAGTTAAGGTGAAATTAAACTTGGAAGAGAACAACGTTTACCTGGTTTGGCAAATATCCAAAATATATTCCATATTTATAAGATATGTGAAAATTGTGATAGGGAGTTTAGCTCCTTCTAAGAGAGAATTGCCAGCATTATAATTGTGTTCTGTAAAACTTTTTTTTTTTGAAGATATACAGAAGTGTAAATATTTCTAAAAAGTTTTAGGCTGTGAGGAAACATAGCATCAGCAGATGCATTAGATGCTTCAACTCCAACCAGGAAATACAAATCAATTTTAACATGCATGGGTATGAAGCAAAAGTAGGCTTACTGTTTCATTGGATTATGGAAGCCAATATTTGGTGTTTGTCATTTCCCTGGTCAGTCACCAAAGGAGCAACAATAACAGAGTAACTTTTATTAACTGCTAATAATAAGTGTCAAAGCCTAAGAGACAAAAAAATGATATTTCCTTTTTCTGAGTGAGACTATCCTGTAAAAATGAGATGAAGGGGTGAGAAAGATGCATTTCTAGCAGAATGCCCTGCTGTGCCGAGGGGCACACTGCTGTTGCCACTACACAAAAGGAATTGGATTTTCCACAACTTTTAAAGGAAAATCTTTCCCAAGCACTAGCAGCCATGGGACACGTGAGACTCACTTGATACAAGTTGGAATTAATTATTGTAAGGAACTAAAGAATGGGGTGCAAGAGAGTTGTGACTTACATTATATAAACAAAAATGGCATTGATTCTCTGCACTCTCCATATATAAACTGGGGTGCAGTTTGCCTTTAAAAGCTTTGTGCAGGTAAGCCTTTAGCCCAGATAAAAAAGCATAGCATTTGATCTAGTTAGGACTGGCCAGAAGGGGAAGACTCTGGTGTGAGTTGGTCAGCTTAACATTTATTGCAATGTGTGGAACTAACATTCCCTGCTTTTACTATACATACACAATCGCAAGAACAATGAAATAATGATAAACTATGAGGAAAACATATGAAAAGTTGAAAAATGAATAGGCGATGGTTTTGCAGGAATGGAGTTCAAAGAGAATAGCCTTTCTAAGACCTTCAGGAACAAACAAGAGTCGACACAGAGTTTCAGTAGTAGAGTAAAGAGGTCTTTAATCAGACCTGCCAAAATGGATGAAGCAGGAATTATGGGTAGATTCCTAGTGCTATGATTTTGTCAAGAAAGGAAATTTCAGGATAAGGCATCGGCTTTCAGGTTTTTTGAGCCAAGTCTGAAGGTAATAATAAAATTAAAGTGAGTGAAAAACAATGCTCATCATGCCTGCCTGCAATTTAATAATTTGCAGACTCAATATCTAACAGATTTATGGTCAGTAAAGACAGTATGGTTGGCTCCTTCTAGCCAATGTCTCTAGTCTTCAGAGGCCCATTTGACAGCAAGGAGTTTACGATTGCCAGCTTCAGAGTTGGATTCAGCTGATGAAAACTTGCAGGAAAGAAAGGCACAGGGATGTAACCTCTATTCAGTAGGATCCACCTGTGAAAGGATAGCTCCAGCAGTGACATCACCTCGATGATGAAACACAATTCTGGATAGGGATGGCAAAGCACTTGAGGAAAAACACTTGAGCAAAGATGAATGCTTTTTCAAGGCAATGAAAGCTTCCTGAGCTTGAGTAGACCAATCTGCTGTGTCAGTCCGCTTTTTGGTAAGGTCAGAAATGGCTGCAACCAAGACAGAAAATGAGTGAATAAATTTTCTATAGTATTTGCCAATTCTTAGGTTGGTGAACTGAACCCAATCAAAGATGGCCTGAAGTTTATTGGATTTTATAGAAAAACTCTCAGGGGAGTTAATATATCCAAGGATGGAAACCTTGGCAACTTTAAATTTACTGATGTTCCTGAAGTCTCTGAAGAACTTTCAGTAGCGATGCAAATGGTCGAAGGCAAGAAGGGAGCAAGAATAACCGTAGAAAAGCCAAAATGTTGAGGCAGGCAGCAAGCAGAGAATATACAGGAACAAGCAGGAGGTCAGAAATAGCTAATCAAAACAGCAAACATGCAGCAAAATGAGCAGGTAACGAAGTGCAGGCACAACGCTATAACCGGCAGGGAGGCTAAGCCCCCAATTTAAATTCATGAGTCTCAATCAAAAGCTCCCTAAAAGGTAAACTCCCTCAGGTCATAGGTTGTGATCATGTGATCCCCTCAATAGAGCCTCAGCATTCTGGATTGCGAGATATAATTTTGGAAGAAGTTTAACAATTTTTAGACAGACCAGGTGGTTTTATTTTGATTAACACTTTCTCACACAGACATCATGCAGACTCAGGTAAGTGCTGTTTGTGACAGCTTGCTTTGAAAATTATATTATTGATGCATCTGATTACTGCTCATTTTGTATACAATGTAATAAGTGTGTTTAAACAGACTGATGAATATTATATTGCAAATTTATAATTGCAAGTTTTAAAATAAGTGATGATGGGACGAAAAGTAAAAAAACACCCTTGTGTGCAATTGAATAATTTAATTTTAAATAAAAGAGTAATTGTCTATTAGTATTTATATTGTTTAAATATAGCTAGTACAATTAATAAATTTGTATTAATAATACAAATCACATGGCATGCAAAATGGGTTTAATCCGCACTAAAGCAATTGTGCGCAGAGATCAGCAAATTGCAACTTATGGATTCCTGTTGGCCATCTAGGACCCACTGGTAAATAGCAGACATACAGTCAAACATGCAGAGCCATGTATCAAATTTCCATACTGCTCTTCTCTTTAAAGCTAGTTAGCTCTCATCGGTGCAGCCATATAGGTTAAGGCTCATGCATCGGAGCTTTCTTTTCACCCATCAGACTTTCGGTCTAAGTTGTGTTCACTGCTTGATGAACAAATCTTAATCACCTTTGTGAGTTGGGTTCTGAAGAATGTGAAGAACATGTCAACAGTGCACACAAGCATCCACCATGAACTCTGCATGGACATTTCAACATGCCCTGTATCCATATTCCATCTACTGTTCACTCTGAATTATCCATTAATTACCCAGTACTTATACCCCAGCAAAAAAATTGCCGGGGTATAAGTACTTAGAGTGAGTTCGGTTAAAAAGAACCAAAATGATTTTCCATGTAAGTAAATTACAGCAAAAACCGTCTACTATATAAAAAAGGCATTTCCTCATAAAACCAAACCATCTATTTTTTATGGATACTCCTCACTTGGCATATGGAACAGTATTTTGCCATAACTTTTGTGTTTTTGGTCATTGACTAAAAACTTTTTATGAATAGCATTATTCCGAACTTTTCTGTAAATGAGAGCTACACGTGAATTAATTTAGATTTGTAACTTTTTGGTGAATATTCTACTGGTACAATTCCTTATATGAAGCGTGTATCATGTATCTAGTTTAGTGCTGTGCACATTTCAGATTCTGTATAAATCAATAATTGTAATTTATGCTTATTTGTATGAATTTCCTAAAATAACAGCGCTAATGTATGCTTAAAGAGTATATATTTCACTAAGATTAGTAATGTAAATACATGCTTAAGTGGTTCTAGAAACCCTAATCATTATAAAAGGAGTTTGTTTGAGCTATTTAAGATTGAAGTACAAACACGATGCATTCATTAATTGTGTTATGCATTCAAAGGCATAAATAATTGAAGTCCTTCTTCCTTTTACAGTTTCCATATTATTTTGCACTTTCAAGTATAATAAACAATAGAGTATGTATCCAGTTACAATATAAAAAGTTTTTGTTTTGGTATTCCCATTGATACTTTTTTATTCTTTGGCATACTTAGTAATGATTCTGTATTATGACATCTTTGGAATAGAACTGAATGCTCAGAATTCAAAATACACAAAATAGAAAATTCATTGGTTGTATTATAAACTCTGGGACCCACTTAGAGTTGGCAATCTGTTTTTTGTGTGTGTAAGATTCTTTACTGTGCATGCGCACTATAAAGGTGTACACATATGTCCATTTATAGTTGCATTTCTTTGACTTTGTATCCTTCTCTTCGAATAAAAGTCTCCAGATCCTGATTTACCCTCTCGGTTTGTCCATTGGACTGCGGATGATAGGATGAGGAAAAATCTCCAGAATTTTGCAGTAAATTGAACTCCACGGTCCGAGACAATTTCAAGAGGGCATCCATGCAAGTAAAATAGCTCCTTGATAAATAACTGCAAGAAGGGGGGCAGAAGGCAGTCCAGTCAGAGTAATAAAGTGTGCCATTTTCGAAAAGCGATCCACGACCACCCAGATAGTATTGTATTTCTTGCATTGTGGAAGGTCGGTCACAAAATCAATGGAGATGTGTGTCCATGGTTTACAAGGAATTGGAAGAGGCACGAGAGGATCATCGGAGACTGACAAGAAGTTTTATGCTGCGCACAAATTTGACAGTGTTCCACAAATTGCTTGATATCTGATCTGAGAGTAAGCCACCAATAATTTTGGGAGACTATTTCAAAAACTTTGGCTGCGCCAGTGTGGCCCAAGAACCAGGAGCAGTGGTACCTGCATAGGAGCTTTTACGCTGATTTAAAGGTACAAAGCTTTTCCCTGGAGGATGAGTCGGCCGAGGAGACACTGAAGTGGCTTGCAAAAATTTTGGTTTCAGAATTGGACAGCTGATGATATCAGACGGTTCTGGTTCCCACAGGAGTGTTCTAGATAAGGCATCTGCCTTCCTATTTCTTGACCAACGAGCCTGTCTGGGATTCAGGCACTGTGCTGTCTGAAGGTAAGCTATATTGTTGTGGTTGGTGTAGACAGTAACAGGGAACATTGCTCCTTCCAACAGATACCTCCATTCAGACAACGCTAGCTTCATCGCTAACAGCTCCTTATCCCCAATTGCATAATTCTTTTCTGCTGGCAGAAATTTACCAGAGAAGAAAGCACATGGGCGGAGTTGTTTCTCTGGAGGAAATCTCTGGGATAATACTGCGCCAACTCCAACTGCATCCATTTCAACAAAGAATGGTAAAGATGTGTTGGTTTGTCTCAACAGTGGAGCCGTGGAAAAAGCCTCCTTGAGGGAATCGAAGGCAGATAATGCTGAAGTTGGCCATATCTTGGTATCTACCCCTTTCTTGGTGAGGACAACGATCAGAGCCACAATCGAAGAATAGTTCCTAACAAATTGTCGTTAGTAGTTGGCAAATCCCAAGAAATGTTGGATGGCTTTTAGGCTGGAGGGAATAGGCCAGTCGATAATGGTTCTGACTTTTTCAGTGTCCATGTGTGATCCATCTCCCGAAGAAGGTTGTTTCTGGTGTTTCGAAAACACACTTCCTAGCTTAGAGAAGAGCTGGTTTGCTCTGAGCCTGGGCAGCACCTCCGCCACATGAGCCCGATGAGATTTTAAGTCTGGCGAGAAAATCAAAACATCATCTAAATAAACAACGACAGAAGAATACAGGAGGTCTCTAAAATAGATGTTCACAGAACCTTGGAACACTGCTAGCGCATTGCTGAGGCTGAATAGCATAACCAAATATTCGTAGTGGCCACCCCTAGTATTGAATACCGTTTTCCACTCATCCCCCTCACAAATTCTGATAAGATTATAAGCACTCATCAGGCCCAGCTAATTTGTGCCCCTTTAATTTGGTCAAATATATGTCCACAAATGATTGATACTGGGGTGGAAACTAGAGATGAGCGCACTCGGATTTCCTGAATCCGAGCCCACCCGAACGTTGCCGATCCGAATCGGATCCGAGACAGATGCGGGTATTGGCGCCAAATGAAAACTTGAAACCGAGGCTCGGAGTCATAATCCCGCTGTCGGATCTCGCGATACTCGGAACCTATAAATTCCCCGCTAGTCGCCGCCATCTTCACTCGGGCATTGATCAGGGTAGAGGGAGGGTGTGTTAGGTGGTCCTCTGTCCTGGTAGATCTCGTGCTGTGCTGTTTAGTTCTGTGCTGTGCTGTTTAGTTCTGTGCTGTGCTGTGCTGTACTGTGCTGTGCTGTGTTCTGCAGTATCAGTCCAGTGGTGCTGTGTGCTGTGCTCTGTCAATTTTGAGTTCAGTGGTGCTGCTGGGTCCTGTGCTGTGTCCTGTTCAGTCCAGTGGTGCTGTGTCCTGTGCTCTGTGCTTCTAAGGGCATAGTTATTTCCCCATTATTCCCAAGTGTTTAAAAAATTAAAAAAAGTTATAAAAAAAAATAATTTAAAAAAAAATTAATTACAACAAAATTTGCAAAAACAATCCTGCAGTATAAGCCCATTGGTACTGCAATATTACCAAGTTCACTGATTCAGCAGTATAAGTCCAGTGGTACTGCTATTACAAAGTTCACTGATTCAGCAGTATAAGTCCAGTGGTACTGATATATTACAAAGTTCACTGATTCAGCAGTATAAGTCCAGTGGTACTGCTATTACAAAGTTCACTGATTCAGCAGTATAAGTCCAGTGGTACTGATATATTACAAAGTTCACTGATTCAGCAGTATAAGTCCAGTGGTACTGCTATTACAAAGTTCACTGATTCAGCAGTATAAGTCCAGTGGTACTGATATATTACAAAGTTCACTGATTCAGCAGTATAAGTCCAGTGGTACTGATATATAACAAAGTTCACTGATTCAGCAGTATAAGTCCAGTGGTACTGCTATTACAAAGTTCACTGATTCAGCAGTATAAGTCCAGTGGTACTGATATATTACAAAGTTCACTGATTCAGCAGTATAAGTCCAGTGGTACTGATATATTACAAAGTTCACTGATTCAGCAGTATAAGTCCAGTGGTACTGATATATTACAAAGTTCACTGATTCAGCAGTATAACTCCAGTGGTACTGCTATTACAAAGTTCACTGATTCAGCAGTATAAGTCCAGTGGTACTGATATATTACAAAGTTCACTGATTCAGCAGTATAAGTCCAGTGGTACTGATATATTACCAAGTTCACTGATTCAGCAGTATAAGTCCAGTGGTACTGATATATTACAAAGTTCACTGATTCAGCAGTATAAGTCCAGTGGTACTCTCCTGTGCCACATATAATTTTTAAAGGCTTTGCCGAGTGTGTGTGGCTTAGGGGTACGCTCTCTTGTGCTACATATAATGGAAAACCAAAATTTGGAGTATAAAGTAGGGAAAGATCAAGACCCACTCCCTCCTAATGCTGAAGCTGCTGCCACTAGTCATGACATAGACGATGAAATGCCATCAACGTCGTCTGGCAAGCCCGATGCCCAATCTCCTAGTACAGGGCATGTAAAATCCAAAAAGCCCAAGTTCTCAAAAAATATCAAAAAGAGAAACTTAAAATCATCTGAGGAGAAACGTAAAGTTGGCAATATGCCAATTACGACACGTAGTGGCAAGGAACGGCTTAGGCCCTGGCCCGTGTTCATGACTAGTGGTCCAGCTACACCCAAGGATCTAAGCCCTCCTCCTACCCCCTACAAAAAATTTAAGAGAGTTATGCTGTCAGCAACAACAACAAAACAGCAAAGAACAGATGACATCACAAATCCCCAAGGCGAGTCCAAGGGTGTTGGTGGTTGTGAAGCCTGACCTTCCCATCACTGTACGGGAAGAGGTGACTCCATCCAGCATTTGCAGCACGCCCTCTGCATATGCTGGAAGGATCACCCACAGTCCAGTTACAGATTTGGCTAATGAAGGTGTGAATGTTGTACACCGGGAGGAGGATATTGATGTAGCTGGCGCTGAGGAGGATGTTGATGATTATGATGCAGACAGATACCAAATCGCCTTTCTTAATTTCTATTTATATTCTAGATTATATAACGGCTGAATAGATTTCTATTTTACTCCTAGTGGAGAGGGGATCTGATGCAGACAGATACCAAACAGCCTTTGTCCATTTCTTTGTATATTTGAATTTCTAGTTCTACAGTCTATGCAGGCTGCTTTTTTTATATTCAACTACAAGTGTAGGGCGGGGGGGGGGGGCATAGATAGCCACCAAAGTAACGTGGTCCATTTAATTTTACTTTCTAGCTCCACAGTCTGTGCAGCCTGCTTTTTTTTATCTTCAAAGTATTTACAAGCCTTGCAATCTAAATTAACTAGAGGTAGTGACGTGCTAGTACTCCAACCTCTATATGCTGCAAAGGATGGAGGAGCATCAAAAGGCCATTCAAGCCTACACAGCCACCTACGACATAGGAAAAGGAGTGGGGATGCGCCTGAGTCAAGCGCACTGGAGAATGATTTCCGTGTTGTGCAAGGTTCTGCAGCCATTTGAACTTGCCACATGAGTCAGTTCCGACACTGCCAGCTTGAGTCAGGTGTTTCCTCTGATCAGGCTTTTGCAGAAGCAGCTGGAGAAAGTGAGGGAGGAGCTGGTAAACCATTGCGATTCCACCAAGCATGTAGCTCTTGTGGATGAAGCCCTTCGTATGTTTTGCCAGGATCCGAGGGTGGTCAGTCTTTTAAAGTCAGAGGAATACATTCTGCCCACCGTTCTCGATCCTCGGTTTAAAGCGTATGTTGTGTCTCTGTTTCCGGCGGACACAAGTCTACAGCGGTGCAACGACCTGCTGGTCAGGAGATTGTCCTCTGAAGAGGACCGTGACATGCCACCAGCTCCACCTTCATTTTCATCACTGTTTGTGCAGTTCCAAAAAAGAGGAACTGCCATTTCTAGTACTACCTTCTTTCTTTCTCTATTTAAAAGAAACTAAAGAACTGCCATTTCTAGTACTACCTTATTTCTTTCTATATTTAAAACAAAAACAAAACTGCCATTTCTAGTACTACCTTCTTTCTTTCTCTATTTAAAAGAAACTAAATAACTGCTATTTCTAGTACTACCTCTTCTTTCTTTCTATATTTAAAACAAAAACAAAAACTGTCATTTCTATTACTACGTTAATTGTTTGTGCAGTCACAAAAAAGAGGAACTGGTTTTAGACGTCCATCCGGTGTCCGCCATCTGTTCCCTTGAATTCTGACCAGTTGAGGGTGTATTTATTATATTGTGGCCCCGGTATCAAATTGGGTACCGTGGCCACCCCACTACGCAGTCCAGATACTTGTTTGGTGGAATTCTGACCAGTTGAGGGTGTATTAATTATATTGTGACCCCGGTATCAAATTGGGTACCGGGGCCACCCCACTACGCAGTCCAGAATTTTTTTCTGGGGAATTCAGACCCGTGGAGGGTTTTTTATTAATTATATTGTGGTGACCACTCCTCTACGCAGTCCAGATACATTTATTGGTGCGAATCATACAAGTTCTGGGTTTTTAAATTATATTGGGGTGACCACTCCTCTACGCAGTCCAGGTACATTTTTTGGTGCGATTCAGACCAGTTGATGGTTTTCTTATTATATTGTGGTGACCACTCCTCTACGCAGTCCAGATACATTTATTGGTGCGAATCATACAAGTTCAGGGTTTTTAAATTATATTGGGGTGACCACTCCACTACGCAGTCCATGTACATTTTTTGGTGCGATTCAGACCAGTTGATGGTTTTCTTATTATATTGTGGTGACCACTCCTCTACGCAGTCCAGATACATTTATTGGTGCGAATCATACAAGTTCAGGGTTTTTAAATTATATTGGGGTGACCACTCCTCTACGCAGTCCAGGTACATTTTTTGGTGCGATTCATACAAGTTCAGGGTTTTTAAATTATATTGTGGTGACCACTCCTCTACGCAGTCCAGGTACATTTTTTGGTGCGATTCAGACCAGTTGATGGTTTTCTTATTATATTGGGGTGACCACTCCTCTACGCAGTCCAGATACATTTATTGGTGCGAATCATACAAGTTCAGGGTTTTTAAATTATATTGTGGTGACCACTCCTCTACGCAGTCCAGGTACATTTTTTGGTGCGATTCATACCAGTTGATGGTTTTCTTATTAAATTGTGGGGACCACTCCACTACGCAGTCCAGAAAGATACCTCGTTGCAACGTTTTGGACTAATAACAATATTGTGAGGTGTTCAGAATACACTGTAAATTAGTGGAAATGATTGATATTGAATGTTATTGAGGTTAATAATAGCGTAGGAGTGATAATAAGCCCAAAAACTTGATTTTTTTTACTTTTTATGCTTTTTTCAAAAAAAATCTGAATCCAAAACCTTAAATCCGAACCAAAACCTTTCGGCAGGTGTTTTGCGAAACAAATCCGAACCTAAAACATCAAGAAAATCCGAATCCAAAACACAAAACACGAGACACCAAAAGTCGCCGGTGCACATCCCTAGTGGAAACAAGGCTTTGGCAGCCACGGAACGAGGCATCACATTGAGTAGAGGTTTTCACTTATAGCAGGAAGGGCCCCAGGACAATATCTGAGAAGAGGGCCAATGAATTTGAGGAGAATGCAAACATAACTATGGAAGACCCAAAATGATGGGACTGGTGGTGTGTGTTAATGGACAGGTAGGTAGAGACAAGCATTCTACCACCGAGAAGGAAATAAAATTCCCAGCTGCCCCGAATCCAGTAATGTAGATAATGTTTTGGGACCAGATGGTTCATGAAGAATTATGGGGATGACACAAATAGAAGAAGAACTGATACTCAGAGAGGATTGAAACGTCCCTAATCTGACTCTCCATCAAGTTAGGGTTTGACATTTCCCTGCCGCTTGGAACAGGAAGTAAGAAGATGCCCAACTTCACCACAGTAAATACATAATTTCTTAGAGATTCTTCTCTGTCTCTCCTCAGGGGACAATTTGTCCCGACCTAATTGCATCGGCTCGTCAGAGGAATTTGGAGACAGAGGATAAGAAAAGGGTTTTAGACGAACCATCGTGGAGATTACCTTTCAGATGCTCTTTCCCAACAGCAGATATCCACCCTGTGACATAGTGAAATAAGAGCATCTAGAGTAGTGGGTAACTCCTGGGATGCCAATACATCTTTAATTAGTTCAGCGAGACCTTGCCAGAAGGTGGCTACTAAGGCCTAATTGTTCCATTTGAAGACAGAGTTCTGAATTGGATTACATACTGTACGAGGGTTCTAGTTCCCTGATGCAGTCTGAGGAGACAAGACGCGGCCGAAGAGACGCGGCCTGGTTCATCAAAAGAAATTCTTAATTCAGACATGAAGACAGCAGCATCTCGCAGAAGGCAGTTATTCCTTTCCCAGAAGGGCGAAGCCCAGGCAAGAGCTTGTCCTGACAAAAGGCATATAATATAAGTGACTTTAGAGTGGTCCTTGTGAAAATTCAAAGGAAGTAGCTCAAATTGGATTGAGGATTGGTTCAAGAGTCCTCGGTAATCCCTGGATTCACCTTCAAATTATTGGGGAGTTGGCAACTGCAAGGAAGAAAGAGGACCAACAGAAACTGGGGGCTTCACCTTGAAGGGAGCAACAGCTCGAGAAGCAGGCAATGATGACTTGAGAGAGTCCAGATGTGATGTTAAAGCTTGAAGGCTTTGGACAGTTTATATTTGAGTGGCGTCCTGGTGTTCAATACGACCCACCAAATGTTGCAACAAGTCCTTGGCTGACGATTCTTGATCAAGATCCATTCTTGTGGTCAGTTCATACTGTCACAAAAGCCAGATAGTTGGAATGGTCTTGATCTTTGCTTGAGTGACAGCTAGCCCCAGAGAGGTGAGGAGTCTAACAGAGGAGAGATTTTCATCAGGGAGTCCCAAAAGGGAATATGGTCTTAGCTGCTCTCAACTGCATGTTGCGTTCTTCTAGGGTACGCAGAGCAGATAATATAGAGAACCACAAAGTAACTGTAAGGCAGAATGGAATGTAGCCTCAGGTGTATGGAATTCCAGAACAGGACGGATGCTGTGCGATGATCAGCAGTATAGCCACAAATCTCGATAACAGGATAGGCTGAGCAGGAAGTACAGTCACAGGTCTAAACAGCGGAATAAACTAAACAGAAATAGCTGTGAAGCGATGCCCTGTGGTGAGCAGAAGCACTGATGTCCACACAGGTGATATAACTCTGGAACAGGACCGATGATGAGCGATACTCTGCAGTGAGGTCACAGGTCTTGACTGTGGAATAAGCTGAACAGATAATGCTGTGAAGCGATGAACTGCGGAGAGCAAAAGCACTGAGATCCACAAAGGTGTTATAACTCTGGAACAGAACCGATGATGAGTGATGCTCTGCAGTGAGCCCACGGTCTTGACTGTGGAATAAGCTGAACAGGTAATGCTGTGAAGCAATGAACTGTGGAGAGCAGAAACACTGAGATCCACACAGGTATTATAACTGTGGAACAGGGCCGATGATCAGCGATGTTCTGCAGTGAGGCCACAGATCTTGACTATGGAGTAAGCTGAACAGGTAATGCTGTGAAGCAGTGAACTGCAGAGAGCAAAAGCACTGAGATCCACACAGGTGTCATAACCCTGGAACAGGACTGATGATGCAGCTGATGAATGAACAGCCTAACTCGCTAAGACAGGAACAAAGTTACGTATGACCTTCGGACGGGAGCCAGAGAAGATGCTTCCTATCAGGTAGGAGACCTGATGATGATTATAAAGGGAACTGGCTGGTGATCCTCCTATCACCGTGTAGCAGAGGTTTTAAAAGGTTCCCGGATTGCGGGATTGCGCATGTGAAGAATGCTTGGCAAGATGGCGTCCAAGGATACAGGAATGCCAGGCTGTGCAAAAGATAGGAGTAACCACCGGCAACCCAAGTATACAAGGCTCAGAATGGAACTAAACCGGTGAAATGCGTCATAGAAAGCAGCTGATATGCCTCCCCTCACAGATATATTGATTGCCCTATTGAGCTATTCCTGGGTCAAAGCTCCGTAAAGGAAATGTATGCCCTTTTTGGGTTCCTCAGTCCAGAACTATGGAAGACTACATTAATTGAAAGTTAGAAAAGAGTATTATCAGATGTTCTCCATTTACGATAGGGTTGGGATTCTTTTTCATCTCCAAGGAGGATGGTGGTCTGCAACCTTGTATAAATTACTGTGGTCTTAATAAAATAACATTCAATGAAAGATACCTGAGCTATTTTAGAAAACTAAAGGAGCAACCATGTTTTCTAAGATTGACATATACGAGGAGCCTATAATTTAATCTGAATCCAAGAAGAACATTAGGGGAAGACTGTGTTTAACACCAGAAGCAGTCACTATGAATATTTGTTGATGTCATTTGGGCTCTGTAATGCCTCACTGACTTAACTTGAAAGGGAGTAAACTATGTACATGGGTATCAACTTTTAAAAATCTGAAAAAAATCCTTCTCACCACCCCTATGGTTCATCATTCTACCCTAATTTTGCCTTTCATGTTAGAAGGGGATGCACCTGATGTAGGTGATAAAGCAGTAATCTCTCAAACCAACTCCAGTGACAATAATTTACACCGGTGTGCTTTATTCTCCAGGAAATTCTCTTAAGTCGAATTTAACTATTACATGGTTAATCGAGAATATTTAGCCCCTCAAATGGACATTTAGGTGGAGGCATTGGTTGGATGCTGCCTGTCATCCTATCACAGTTTATACAGATCTTAAAAATGTACAGTACATTGAATGTATTTAGGCCCCAGAAAGGCATGATGGGCTCTGTTTATTTCTAGGTTCAAATTTATTATCACTTACAAACCATGTTCTAAAATTTTGAAGGCAGATACCTTAGCCTAGAGTTTCCTACACCATCACTTAGATGATGCCATTATTCCCAACCCCTCAGATTTATGCAGAACTGATGCAAGACTTATCTACTCATTTAATATTGATCACAAGCCTGTTTTGCCCTTAATTGTTATCTGGCTTTGATGCAGCTTTCTGAAACTGTCTTTCCTGTCTGCCACCTACCCTGTCCTTGGTTTTTTATACTGACCATACTTTTCTGCACCCTCGTGCCCTGACCTGAAATGTTGATACTGACCTCACTTTCTGTCTGCCACCTGCCCTGACTTTGGCAAAGGATACTGACCATTTTTCTTGCCTGCCACCTGCTCTGACCTTGGCCCTGATTCATTAAGGATCTTAACTTAAGAAACTTCTTATTTCAGTCTCCTGGACAAAACCATGTTACAATGCAAGGGGTGCAAATTAGTATTCTGTTTTGCACATAAGTTAAATACTGACTGTTTTTTCATGTGCCACACAAATACTTGATAGCTTATTTGTACACTGAAATTTAAAGTTGATATTTGTGTGCTACATGAAAAAACAGTCATTCAAAATTTATCATAATCCTTCTCCAAAAATGGATCGCCCATTTCAATTAAAACATCAAGCAATATATTCTTGTTAGAGGTAACATCTAAAAGTTTGATATAACAACATAATTTTTTGTGAAAGGTAACTTTGCTATGTACAAGTCTTCGCCAGATCTTTCTGTATCTAACTCCACAAACAACAGCTACATTCTTGAACAAGATCAAGTTCCTCTTATTCACCACATGTGTGTTTTGAAAAACAATGTTTATATTATCTGTTTATATATAAATTCATGTCTGTAGACATTTAACTTAAATAGCTGTATTGATATTTGCATTTGATCAAATGTATGCAATATTTTTATAGCTATGAAGATAATTGAAAAAAAATCTTAAGTTTCTTATATTTTACAGAAACGGGTGCATTATAACAGAGCATATTGTGGTAAAAAGAAATGTTGTTTTTATTGTTCAGGTCAAGTCAGGCATGGTAAAGTAACAGGAGAAGGCTATATTTTTTTTATCTCTGCTCAACATTCCACTTAAGATGCACATTAAGGATGGATTCAGTGGGGACATAATATGCATAATAAGAGCACTTAACAAGCCTCAACTTAAATGGAAAAAGGTCTGACAGGTCTCTGTGTCAACTTAGATCTGTCCCAATATTTAATTTTGTTTTGACATATCTGGTGAAGTTTTCATCATTTATTAAACACATTTACCAAGGAGAACTCATGCAATACATTGTTCTCAGTAAAAACAGAAGCAAAATATTGTGCTTACTGTGAGCCACAGGAAAATATGATGTAAGTTACCATACAAGGTGCTGATTTTTGGGTCTCTTATATACTCGTATATGTTAATTTATATTTGTGTGGTTTAAAAAAAACAAACAGTTTTTGTTTATATTAACTATATAATAACAGTCTACTCATTTTATTTGTCTATTTTAAATCAAGACAATCCCATATACAAATTGATTTTTTTTTTTTAATTGAACATATCCTGCCTGTAGTAGGAATCTGTGTTTTATGCAATAATAATGGTACAAATGCCTTTGATCTTAACAATAACTAATCTTATTAATTATTAGGTTATTATTACATCTTCAAACTTTTTGGTATTTTATTTACGTCAAATAACATGCACTCGTGACATTTCAGATCTACTTAACATAACCTTTTTAAACATTCGCCTTTTACCACGTCAACCATAAACTAGAAGTCCCAGTTGTGACACTAATGCCTCCCAACTAAGAATCTGTAAGAGCTACTCACGCGATTCCTTTGTTTTACAGGGTTTTATACCACCCAAGTATTGCACATTTATTGACCTCCATGTAAAGTGGATTGCCATTACATTTTAATGACTAAATAAATACCAATCTATCATCAACTTCATACAATATAAAGAAATCATTCATTCTTTCTTTCAGTTATCTAAACATACAAACAAATGCATGGTACAAAATTGTTTACTTTGCAAAGATACCTGCAAGATCACGTACATGGTACATAAAATACAGTACAGATAATACAATATAGTTTAACAGACATGGGGGTAAATGTATCAATCTGCGGGTTCTTCAACACCCGCGTGTTCAGCCTCTTCCGCGATTAAATTTCAAGCGGCGCTGCATTGTAAAGGGAAGTTAACCCTTTACAATGCAGCACCGCTTGAAATTTAATCGCGGAAGAGGCTGAACACGCGGGTGTTGAAGAACCCGCAGATTGATACATTTACCCCATGATGTTATTAGCACTCAAAGAAGTGATTTTCCAATTCAAACCCAGTAATGCGTTACATTCTTCTGTTGCTAAATTAATTTTGTGCTTCATTAATACAATTCTTTGTGTAGCTTCCAGGGTTTCTTTGGCATGTATGTGCGTAAATACAGTATATATATGTCTATATCTATATCTATATATATATATATATATATATATATATATATATATATATATCTAAAAGTAAATAAGAGGAGGCGCACAATAGTGTAGTATGGCAAGTTATGGAGCCAAGTGAAAAATCCAAAAAAGGAACCAAACCACCAGAAATGAGTGAGCCAGAGCTTCCCACCATGTGGGTATCAACAGGATCTATAATAGATATGTATAGCTCATAGGATAGAAAATCACACACAGCCAGATGACGTTCAAAAAGGTATAAACAGGTCACACCAATAAAGATGTATGCGTACCAGAAGCCAATTGTTTAATGGCTTATCTGCAGGATATCCCTTAGACTGTGAGGATGTATTCAATCTTCAGCCACCTTAGGTTATCCCATAGGTTACCTGTAATCTCGTCTTCTTCTGTTTTGTGTCCAGATAACTATGGTAATCAAGTCATTCTGTGGAACTCAGTTCTATATATATATAAAGTATAATAAGAAGTTTGTTTATTTGTTTGTTGGTGAATATCTTCCACAAAGCTGACAAATCTTACATAGTTATTTAGCATTGAAAAAGTAAGTTATTAGACCAGATAGCGACAACGTGACAATGCGACAAAGCGACAGAACGACAAATAGTGAAAACATAATTTTTTGGCTTTTGGTTGTAAACAATTGTTTTACAACTTGGAGGAAACCTCGCGACAACAAGACATAATGGCAATGCAACAAAGCAAGAAATCTTATTTTCTAAATAGCATTTTTGGCCTATTTACCAAATAATTTGCTAACATATAAAACTGCTACACATTACAAATCAGACCCGTCCAATGCCAGTAAAAAGTACATTGTATTGTATAGACCACTATACAGATAAAATGCATGCAGAGAAGTACATGCAGGCAAATTATAGATTATATTGCAGTTTATAAATAAAACTAGATGAAGTTTCCAGTATTGCCCAGGTTTAAATCTTCAAGTTCTTAAGTTATAAATGACTTGGATGTAACTGACAACCTTTTAAAAATACTTTGCAGCTTAGTAGGTCTTCCAACACACACATGAGGTGACTGCCTAATGTTGTTTTATATTTCATATTAAATGCCATCCAAATCCATCCAGTGGAAGGCCCAGAACAGGCTTCCTGAGTCAAAGCTCTGCCCAGCGTTCCCCAACAGAGGTCAGACTGGGACCTCAACCCTCTAGTATATCTTCTGAGATCCAATGTTACCAGTCTGTGAAGTTTCTGTCCAAATCCCTCAAGTTGAAGGCTCAGAACAGGATCTCTGGGTCAAAGTTCTGCCCTGCTTACACCAACGAGCGGTCTGACCGGGACCCTAGCCAAATGGACCACCTTAAATTGGTTTCATCCCAATCTGTGCAGGGGTGTCTGAATGAAGCCTCAGAACAGGCACCTCGGGTCAAAGTAGTCAAGTAGGGTCAACCGGCCTTGATCTAATCCATTTTGTAATGTGTAGCAGTTTTTATATGTTAGCAAATAATTTGGTAAATAGACCAAAAATGCTAATTAGAAAATAAGATTTGTTGCTTTGTCGCATTATTGCTTTGTCATATTGTTGCAAGGTTTCCTTCCAGCAATCAAACAGGATGTAAAGGTGGAGGGGATTATCATGTCTGCGCCATAATTTTCTCTCCTTCTCTCTTATCTGCAAGTTCCTGTCCAAAGAGGACTCATTGTCTTCAGCCTTTACCATGGGAATAGGTCAAGACTAAAACCTTACTACATTTTTCTTTCATGTTTCCTTTTTACTTTGGAAAAAAACTATTCTCTAATTTTTTAAAATGAATTTCAGTTTATACCTCTCCCTGTCATAATTTTGCACCCCCTCAAAACCCTTGTGCTCTAGGCTATAGCCTAGTCAGCCTATTGGACAATCAGGCCTAGGATTCAGGAGAAGCCCTATTTGTGGGATACCTGTGACAGTTTGAACTAAATGCAGGACATACAGTGGTACAATGATTATTATTTGGTGACAGCTGATGACAGGTCATTGTATATAATTATCCAACATGATCAGGGTATTGAAGACATTAGGGAGGAGTTATGGAAAAAGATGGTGAAGATCTGAAATAATTTATCATTAAGAGAATAAACTTCATATTGAACTATAACTTTTTTATTTTTAAGAGTCCTATTACCTTCAAAAGATTGGGACTGCAATGGGCACCAGATTTGGCCCCTGCTATACCAACCAATTCATGAGTTCCTAGGAAATACAGCATGTTTGGAATCATGATGGGCAAGGAACAGGTTTGGTAGCCTGGCATAGGTTCACAGATGACATACTTTTTATATGGAATGGGGATGAAGATTTCCTTCACACTTTTTGTCAATCTTAGCAACAACCCAATTAACAACAAGGTAACAGTTGATATAAGTAAGGACTTTTTAGACCTTATTAGTTACCTAAAAGATAATGTAATACAACTAATCCGAAGACTGAGACTTTTTTTAAAAAAAAAAAACCTGTAAGCAATTCTTATATCAAAGCAGCTAGTCATCATCATAAGAATTGACTATAAAACATTCCATTGGGACAGTTAAAAAGATTAAAAAGTAACTGTACTTTTGACATACAAGCAGCTAAGGTGAGGACACAGTAAGAAAAGTGTATTCAGAGGCTCTAGTCAATCAGGCTTTGGAGACATTACAAATGATGGATAGATAATCTTTATTGACCACAAAGAAAAAGGAAGAATTAGGACAATACCTACGTTTGACCTTTTTTCGCAATGTAATGGTCTCTTTCAGAAATTGAAAAACTTCATTAAAAGACATTGAAGGATACTCAAACAAGATCACACTCGTAGAAACATCCTACCCAGTATTTAATTCAGGGAGGTAACATTGTCACAGACAGTACAATCAGAAAAGGTGGGGAAGAGCATGTAGTGTACTCTGCCCCCTTTCTTCTGTTCGAGCTCCAGCGCCTATGTGTGGGAGGTGTGAGAGATAAGAAAGGGCCATGTGAGATCTGATGGCATGTGAAGAGGGTGATGAGCATGTAAAGAGATGTGATGGCATTTGCCGATATCTGATGGAATATGTGTAGGGTTGATTGTCATGTATGGGGCTTGTTGGCAGGTCTGATTGCATGTAAGGGGCATGTGGGGAGGTCTGATGGCACATAAGGGACATGTGGTAAATCTGGTGACAAATGGGGAGTTCTTATGGGCATGTGGAGAGGTCTGTTGGCATGCAAAAGGCATTTGATAAGATTTGATGGCATGTGGGGAGATCTGTTGGTAGGTGAAAACATTTGATGGGCATTTGGAGAGATCTGATGGGTATGTGGGATATCTGATGATCATTTCTGGGGCATGTGGGTAGATTTGATGGCAGGTGTAAAGGTCTAATAAAGTGGGGAGGCTAATATCTATGTAAGGGGCACGTGGGGCGATTTGATTACATGTGGGAAATCTGATGTGCCATATGAAGAGGTCAGAAGGACATGCTGGCCAATTATGTCTTTTTTTTTTATCCCCACTTTAACTGTTCCCTCCACAGCAATTGTGGCTGCAGTAGCGAAGAGACAATGAGTATTCTTTGAACCCTCCTCCGCTGGACACAGCAGCAAGGTAAGGGCTGGCAGTACATAGCTGTGATTATTTGATGATTTTTCTGAACATTTTGAAAATGTTGGATATTTTCTATTTCGCTTAGCTAGATATTGTAAATTATGTTATATTTTTAATGCATGTGTGAATGGTATGTATGTGTATGTTTATATTGTGTATGCACACATGCATAAAAGTTAAAGGTGGCTCTTTGTGATATCTATAGATATTTTCTGGCTCTTATTCTCTGTCTGGTTGACCTCTCCTGGTGGTGTAGATGATTGGCTCACCATGAAATAAAATGATAGCAATTTTTCGTGCATTTCCTTATTCGTTGAAAAAGATCCCATGCAGGGGGTTTCCCAGAGTTGTAATGCATAGGCTGGGAATATCTACACTTGGTAGCAGGGAACTACTTACCAGTCTTGTTGAAGAAGCAGGACCTTACCCGGCTGGGTTACTGGACCACCTGCTTTTTTTTTTACCTTAAAATGTTCCTAATAGTCTTGAGTCAAGTCTTGCCCCTCGGGTTGAAATTGCCAGCACTTCCCTGACCATATTTCCGTAGTCAGAAATTTGAAGAGAACTATAAACTTCATTAATGCAGAATTTTTCCATTGGTGGTTTATTAATCTTATTGCTGTCTTGCAGAGGACAAGTAAATGTATGTAATAGAAATAACATTTCTTTCCCTATTTTGAAAAAAGTACTTTTGACAGTGGCATACCCTCTTTTTTGCAATCTTTAAGATTTTCTCAATGCATTGCTTGTTTTGTGTGTGGAATTGCGCCTGAAGCTAGACCTATTAAAGTGGTAGTAATTTGCACTTTGATGTGACATTTAGACTTTAGCACAATGTGTCTCTGTAGATTTGTCTGGCTCTCCAGGCACCTACGCTACTTTTAGTTTAAGAAGACATCTCCCGAAGAGTGGGGAGTTGGCATGAAATTTAAAATGTGTTGGGGGGACCATCCAGGCACATTGATGTAAAATCCAAAGCATTTTGTGGCACATATGGATGCGCATTGATGTAAAATGCAAAGCATTTTGTGGCACATATGGAATGCGCTTCATAAATAAGTCTGCTTATTCGCTTAAAATGTACATAGGCAAAAGACGTACGTAAAAAATGTTTTTAAAAAGTCTATATGTTGAGTCTCAAGATGCATCCAGCACAAAAAACAGTTGAATTTGCATTGGTCTTACATCAGGCATAACAAATGTGTAGACGTATGTCCCACAATAGCATACACATGGGGTAGAGAAAAAGTAGGAATGTGGCTTGATAGTGTTAGTAGTAAATGCTAAAGTCGCTTTACTCTATTTGTAAACAATGTAATATGAAGTGTCATATATACAAGAGAGAATTGTGTCTTGATAGAATTATCAATAATTGTGACATTTGCACGGTCCATATAAAATGTAATTAAATACAAAAACAAAATGCAAACGTCTGTTCTGTTCCCCTTTAAAAATCAAATTGGAAATTTCTTTCCTGATGTAGACGAAATGGAAATGTTAAACAAGTAACACAAATAATATGGCCCCGATGCTAATTAATTATTATCAGAACAATGCAAAACAGACAGTATTTTTGATTTACACAAAACAGTAAAAAAGTAACAGGAACAATTCAGAAATTAAAACTTTCACAAACAAAATCTTCAAAGCTTGGAACTATTCCTGGAAAATAGGTTCACTGGTCAACTGTGAGCACTCAATTTCATTTCACTCCAACAATGCTACATATCATTGTATCTATCCAACAGCTAAATCCATTCCAATTTAATTTAATAAAAGAAAATGTACTTAAAGAGGATAGCAAAGCTCCAATAAATAGGAAAACATTCATATTTTCTCTTCCCTTTCCTCTGTAATCCACAGTTATTGTATTCCTTTAGATGCACAATTGAACTGTTCAGCAAGCAATAAATCACTTTTTTTCTTCGTTGCAAATATCAAAAGATGCCATCAAGCACGACAAGGCAGAACTACTGTATTGTTAGGACTAAAAATAGTGCCGCATATTATATTAATATATTGTCACTAGTCAGGAATAAGCACACATCTTCTCTCCAATATACCGAGACAGTTTCAATCCTCCATTTAAAACATTATAGCGACTACTGTAACAAGCCTTCAAGGAATGACATTCATTAAAGTACATCATTCCAGAGTAAAACATCATTAATGTAAAATCCACTTCAATCCTGATTAGATTGTAATTCTTTCCTTCGCTTTTGTCTAACAATTGGTATGTATTTTCCTCCTTCTGTTTATAAGACTTTTGGTGTTTTTCTATAAAACTTGCTTTATTGATCAGGTCTATCCAAAGAAATGAGTCTGGAGTTTTTACACTGGCATGAATATTATACTTTATACAGTTGCTTGTGAAGAAAGTGGTTACTTCAGAGGAAATCTAATATGGATATAGCAAAGGGGTACTATCTAACTAATACTAATGCAATCACCTTTTAATCATAATCAGTGGTGGTTGAAATAGGTGTGTATATGGTGGTATGCCACTTCCCCAACAGAATTTATGGTAAAACTATCACATTTCGTTTACTTACATTTTTCATACCACTTCTAAATTTCCGCTTCGACTACTGATTACAATTATATTCTTTTGACACATTATTGAGAACATTGTGTTTATTAGTGGGAATAGATTTCGGATAAATCCATCATGGTCCCATATTGTAACAGCAAAATGGGAATAAGTACAAGGGGGTGAATACTTTTTCTTTTTATAGTCACTGTAAAGCTGGAGAACAAAACTCTTTCTCTACATAACCAAGTCCACTTACAAACACTCTTTTTTAATCAAAATAATTTATATTAAGATTCCAGGACAATCTTTGAGAGCTTTTATTGTAAATAAAAATATGAATTAACCTGTTCTTCTGTAGGAGGAAAAGCTGTATTGCAAACTGCTGCATTACTTACATAGGTTTGATGTGATGTCTATACCTGTACTTTATATGGAATTTACATTGTGTTGTCATCACTGGTGCAATGCCAGGAAAACCAGTAAAACATTTATAAGTTGAACTCTCCTTTACTACAAGATCCATTAAGTTTTCAAAAGGCCTGACATATACATACATATATACCAATGTATGAGGGGAATGTATGGAGGGGCGGAGAGAAAAAATTCTGACCAAAGAAAAATTATTTTCAAAAATTGAATATGATAATTAAAGTGTATTTTAAGATAAAGCTGTTTTATATTATTAGTTCACATGTGACTGTTTTTTGTTCAGGACCAGGACATTTTACAACATTTTTGTTGCATTGTGCTGCACTATGCTGAACAATGTCAATAGGTAATAAATTTAATTTTCTGCTATATATCATTCTAGTTCACTCCTGGTATTCCTGCTTTTGAGTTCTGAGTTTGAAAAAGATGTATTCTTTGACCATTTAATTTCCTCTGGAGGATTTTCTATGGACTGTAGCAAAGTCCAGGCTATTATCAATTTGGTTTTAACCAATCATAGCAATGCATTACAAAGGTACCTTGTCTTTGAAAACTATTACAGAAGGTTAATTTGCCTATCACTGGCATGACAAAAGAGGGGCTGACCTAAATCATGGTCTCCTCAAGCTGTGGAAGATTTTACAGTATTTAAGAAAGCTTCCATTTCCAAATCTGTTCTCCATCACCCTAGCACAGAATTACCTTTTATCATCAAAGTGGATACCTCAGATGTGGGAGCTGGGGCTATTCTTTCTCAACCTGCACCTTATTATAGCAATTTTCTGCTGAGTTGAATTATGATTTTGGTCATCGAGAACTCCTAGACATCAAAATAGGTTGTTGAAGAATGGAGACATTGGCTGGAAGGGGCTAATTACTTTCTAACAGTGTTTAGAGATCATAAAAATGGACTATACATTAAATCAGCCAAGAGATTAAAATCCAGGGGCTCAATTCATTTCCCAAATAAAATGTATATTACCTGCAGATCAGGTTCTAAGAGTAAATGACTTGTCTAGAATCTTTCTATTGAAACATAATGAATCTCCAACAAATACTTCCGTTTTTCGTACTTCTGTGATCATAGCAGGTAAGACAAGATATCCGGTCATCATGAAATCTCCAAAACTATTTAACACCTGTCTCGTTCAGTTTGGTGGCTCTCATTTAGGTGAGAAGTCAAGGAATGGTCCTTGCTTGTGAAACATGTGCCCAGAAGAAGAGTACTAGGAACTGACCTTAAAGCTTAGTTTTTCCTATAATAATTTGTTCTATACCTCCTCTAATACCACATCCTTCTTTTGTGTTTATGGCCTACATCACAAAGTCAGTTCTGTTTCTACATGCAAGAGCATTGCGTATTTGCTCGGTATGCAATAAAGAGTTTGCATTTGCACCCCATTCAGAACAACATGTTTGGTTCAGCTGTAAATTCTGCATCCAGGTATCTAGCTTATCCTGGCCTACCCCTTCCTCAGTTTAATGGAAATTAATAGCTTTACATATTTGCCGATTTACCTTGCTAACATTGTTGTACATTCAATAATGATAAGTGACTCGGAAGCCCCTATGACTAAATTGGTAGAGATGCCATCCCACCATAGAAATCCCAAAAGATAAGGTAGCTGTAGCTGGAGGGGGTTTTTTAAAATTGCCTTAAGATGTCTGGAGAGGTCTAGTCCTGTGCTGAAATGCTTTTCTGTAGATTGAAAATTCAATTCATCTTAGACTTCTACTAAATAGGCACTAAATAGACACTTACTAATAATATATGTTTAAAACTTAACAAAATGTCTCTGTACTCCAAATTGAAGAATTAATGAAATCATTCATCCATTGTTATATTATTGTGACTGGTTAGTGAATATTATCACAAATGATGAAACTCCTACACAGTGCATTATATGCTCACTGGTGGCTTGGAAGTATATCAATAAACTTATGTTCAAACAAACAAATTTTTTTTTAGAAAGGGTTCACAGAACGGCGACAAAATTGATAAAGGGTATAGAGTCATTAAGTTGTGAGGAAAGGTTATCCAGTTTAGGCATGTTTACTTTAGAAAAGAGCTGTCTAAGAGGAGATATGATTACTATGTACGAATACATGAAGGGTCAATACAGAGAACTTTCATGGAAACTTTTTACCCCAAGGACTATACACAGAACACGTTGTCACCCCCTAAGGTTAGAGGAGAGGAAATTTCACAACCAGCAAAGGAAGGTGTTCTTTACAGTAAGGGCAGTCAATATATGGAATTTACTTCCAGGGAAGGTTGTGATGTCAGATTTAATAGATATGTTTAAGAAAGGGTTAGACAAATTTTTAGCGGAAAAGTGTATCCAGGGATACGACCGTTAATTAAAATGGAGGATGGTAGTGGATGTATGGTAAATATAGGACTGAAATATTGGGTCTGGGGGATTTTCACAATTAAATTGATTGGGCGGTTGCTTACTCTGGATCAATTTCAAATATAAGTGCAGGATCGCAGGAGATACAAAATAGGTTGAACTTGATGGACTTGTGTCTTTTTTCAACCTCATCAACTATGTTACTATGTTACTATGTTGATAGATTTGTATATGTAGTTTTATTGAGCATCAAACATTGTGTTCACTATAAAGTCGAATTTTATGATTGGTAAATTTGTGTTTAAGGAGAATGCTCTAGGATGTTTCCTGTTTTACTACTTTTTTACCCCTGTCTAATACTCCAAGCAGTGATTGTTGGTGGACATACCCATGACTGGTTCATAATTTTCTTGTGGATTTATTGCAAATATTAAGTGACAATAACTGAGAACTTACAAAAATCTTCAAATTTGTCATCAGATACATCTTTAGTCCGAAAACAATCAACATGTACATCATCATTACCCTCATCACCATCAGCAAGGTAATTAATTGTCATAGTGTACAATTAACTTATTCATGTCTAATTTTGGAACTGCCACTTTGATTGTCAGGTCTGGCATGCAGGCCCTTTCAGAGGTTCCTAGTGGCCCGAGAAAATCCAAATTGAGAAGCCCCACCCTCAACCCTCTTAAAAATAAAAAATAAAACATTAAAAAAGTATTTTAAATTGATTTTAATGCTTAACTTTATTAAAATTTACAAATAAATACTATATACATATACAGATGTATTGTATTATTGGATTCAAATTATAAGTGCTTTTCTAGTTTCTTTTCTACAAATGCAGCAATCAATTTGGAAAAATCCAACTTTCGTGCCATGTCACAGTTAATATTGAGCATGGCCAGCCCATTCAATTGCTCTTGCCCAATAGTTGAGCGATGATAATTTTTTACGTGCTTCAGCACACTGAACATTCACAAGAAGCAACAGATGCTGGCAAACTGAGGAAAATGTGCAAAGAAACTCTGATGCTGAGAAACACCCCAGAAAGTCCTTGTTCTAGGATTTTTGAAAGAAGTTCTTTTCTCTTGCTTTCCAGCTTAAAGTTTCTACTATAAATTCACTTCAGAAAAATTAGTGTGTCAGTGAAACCTTGGGCAACATCTGTTAGAGCTTACAGTTATCAGAACAACATTTAGAACTGAAGGAATAGTGGTCTTTATCTTTAGCAGCTCCCTTTTCCGTAGACCTTTATGTGCTTGCAGGTACTTAGATGCCCCCAAGTCTTAAGCTCAAGTGTAGTAAAAGTTTATCCTTGTCGGCAGTAGCGCAGTTGGAAATAGGAGGCAGTAGACAGAATGATAGCGAATAGTCAGAAGTAGAAGTGGTCAGGTCTCCATAGTAGGGTGTATGGTCAGAAACAGGCAGGGGTCAGGGCTGGCAACGAGCAAGAGTATCCGAGTAACAGGCCAAAGGTCAGGGCAACTAGGAAATAATCAGGGTCCAGGAAAGCCAACAGTCAGTAACAGAGAAACAATCCAATGTCAGGAGACAATAAGAATGGAGGTCAGCAACACAAACTGAGAGCTATAATGTTGACCCTATTGTGCTTTTCAGCATCGCACAAAACAATTTAATTTTGGGTGCATGGCCAGGAAACTCCCCAGACCTTAATCCCATTGAGAACTTGTGGTCAATCCTCTACAAGGTGGGTAGACAAACAAAAACCCACAAATTCTGACAAGCTCGAAGCATTGATTAGGCAAGAATGGGCGGCTATCAGTCAGTATGTGGCCCAGAAGTTGATTGACAGCATGCCCGGGCAAATTGAAGAGGTCTTCAAAAAGAAGGGTCAACATTGCAAATTTTGACTCTTTGCATAAACTTAATGTAATTGTCAATAAAAGCCTATTACACTTTTGAAATGCCTGTAATTTGTACTTCAGTATACCATAGCATCATCTGACAAAAAGGTCAATACTTGGGTCTTTTTAAAAACTTTTGGCCATGAATATATATGGAGAGCCAGTACTTATTTGCCTTATTTACAGATGGTTCAATCCTGATTTAGTTTGTGGATAACCTTCTTCTTTGTTCACCTGAGTTTGAAACGTCTCTTTCAGATACTCAAGAACTGCCCACATAACTTGCATTTCCTACTAATATTGTACTTGTTTGTTGTAATGTGTATGAGGCCCTTGAATGTGAAATTAATTTTCATGACAGTTTGTCATATGTTGATAAACAGACTTCACCAAAGCTTAATTTGAATAAAGTTCCTCTTTGAAATCCTGAATAAACTTATTATGTTGATGGTAATTGTAACAAGCAGACAGAAACAGGTACAACACAGTTAGGATACACAGTACTTGATGACATACAAACTGTATATTCCTCCCCATTGCCACTGCCTCATTCAGCACAATTGGCTGAACTTAAAGCACTGTCAAATGCATGTTATTTTACTGAGAACAAAAGTGTCAAAATATGTACTAGGTATGGGTTTTGGAGTGGTACACAATTTTTGGAGAAATACTGAAACAAAGGGATTCTTTTTAATGACAACAGGTACACCTATTGTCCATATAGAAGCAGTAAAATAATTATTGACATTTATACAATTACAATTAAATATTGTTAAATGTCAAACATGACATTATGAAGTTACCATTGTTAACTACAGATCCAACATAACAACAAAGGCAGCTGTACAAAACAAATTGTACAGACACACGTGTGTAATATGCAAAATGTACAGTCACTAATAGACATGCAAAAGGTTTGTAATTCACAAGAAAAGGCCAAGCTGTAGAACACTCACAGGATGAGCAAGGCAGGTGGTACAGTTTTGTAGTTAAGCCTGTAGCCCCTAACAGCATTAGCACAAATGTCTCATGGACTGACCTATGTAGGTAAGATGGCCATGATATTGCCTGATTTAGGGGTTGCATCCAGACACTGTGCTTCTTGTATTATCTGTTTTCAGAAGAATGCAAGGAGGCACTTGTGACTAAACCTTCTCATCTTCCACACATAATGCTACCTTTTCAGGTAATGGAAATTAATTACATTCAGCTTCCAAAGATTTGGATGTTACAATGTATATTGGTATGTGTAGATTTGGTGCTTGGTTGGGTTGGGTCTATCCAGGTGCAGTAGCAACAGCCTCAATTACAACAAAGAAGTTGGTACAAGAATTTGCAGAAAAATGCAGAAGTTTCAGTTGCACACATTTGCAAATGTATGGAAAAATAATAAACTAATTTGCACCCCTTGCTTTGTAACATGGTTTGTATAGGTTAAAATTTACTTCTTTTTTTGCCTTGATCTCCTTAATGACTTAGGACTTGTGTGTCTAGGAGGATTACATCTATTGCAACAGACTGATTTAGATTCCTGTCTATGTTTATAAGATGTTGGAATTCATCTATTCAATTAGTTTACACTATATACAAGATATATGAACAATAGCTGAGAAACCTATTTAGGTGTTTCTACAAACATTCACTAAAGTTATACGAATATAATTAATTTATTATTGATTAAGTATATTATAGAGTATATAACCTCCTTAGTCTAATAGAGATTTATTATTTTAAAAAAATGCATTTGTTTATTCAAGCCCCATGATTAAAACTAATGTATTGCAGCTGCACTAATTATTAGTGAACCTGTATAAACACACACAGAAACAGATTGCATTATTCCTCTGATGACATGACATCATAGCAGTGAAACGTGTAAAGAAATAGTTGAGTTGCCCTTTATGACCGATTATTGTTTGTAAATGTGAGCTCTTGGACTAAAGCTAGGCAGGGCTGCCATCAGAAATTGTAGGGCCCAGTACTAATGAAAAAGGCAGGGCCCCTCCTATCCGCTGCAACAACTGCCCCCCACCCCCACTGCGTGTCCCACCACCCCTGGATAGCTTATGTTTTTGGGGCAAATATAAAAATGCCCAACTTCCTGTCAACTAACGCTACAGCACCCCCTCACCTTCCACTACAGGGTATTAAGCGGTAGGAAAAAACAAAATCGCTCTCAATTTAAAATCAAACCTGCTTCACCCCCCCCCCCCCCTCTAACACACACCAATGTTTATTTTACAGAGCTTTACCATGGGAACATATCAAGGTTAAAACCTTATTATATCTTTCCTTCTCTTTACTTGGGAGAACAACAATTCTCTTATATTTTAAAATTAATTTCAGTTTATACCTCTCCCTGTCACAATTTTGCACCCCAAAAATGTCATCCTTTAAATTCACTTTAGAAACCGAATAAGTAAATGGTGATGATAATGAGGAAGATTCATGTCAATAATTGGCTTACCTGCTCTTTGATCAGTGTGATGTTATAGAAGAATTGGTGATTGCATATTTAAAGGGGTTTCCAACCTAGATGCAACTTTAATGCACAGGTTTGTACATGCCCAAGCCCCCCCCCCCCCCCCCCCCGCAAGATTTACTCAATAACTGGCATTATCTTTGTGGCTTCCTCTGCACTTCTTTGTGTTTTGTATACAGCAGTATCCAAAGGGCAGTTCTGTGTCATATCCAAGGGCAATAAAAACCAAAGGGCTTGAAGTAAAAAACACAGGTGGAAGATAGAAAAATAGGAAGTGAAAAATATAAAAGAATGTATTTAGTGGAACCTGCAGGAAAATGTGCACAATTTAAGTTGCCAGAAAGTGAAATGAAAACAATAATTATATATAGAATATTCGGTTAGGTACACGTGATTGAGAATGTACATTTGAGACATCAGTCAATAGAACAAAGCATACTGCTTACTCTCCCGGAATGTTCTGGATACTCACCGATTTTTAAGAGTCCTCCCGGACATCAGGCTGATTAGACCACCTCCTTTTCTGATGTGGGCAGGGCCTAAATGACGCAATTTGATGCAAGTTGCATCATGATTGTTCCCCTCACCCACTGCGGGTTTCCATGCCTATCTGAACTCCCAGAGGTTCAGACAGTGGGCATGTATGGAAGAAAGTATGTTGTGTATTTATAAGCCCCCACTAAGCACACCCTTATCTCAAGTTACTAAAATTGTTCCACATATATTGAATGTTACCAGTATCTCTTCTATCTGATGACTAAAGCTGATTTAGTAATTTTCCAGTGCTAAAAGTGAACTTTTAATTCCTAAAATCTGATAAAGCCCATTAATGACAGTTACTGCTTTTACTGTATAATGATTGTAGGTATGCTACAAATAATACCTTACAGAAAATGCCATAATTCGTGTACATAATAAAAGCTAAATGTTACCTTCAGCATAACCTGCAAATTGCCTGATAATTGCATTTACAATTACAGCACTCATACATTAGCAACAAAAATCCAAAATCTGAAAACAAAGGCAAAGTTGGCGCAGGGAGTTGGCTGTGTTTATGTCAGCACAAATATTAATGGCATATAGCTAAAGAGTGATGTAGAACATTTATAAAAAGTAAAATAAAATGACTTACCCAGTACTGAATGAAAAAGATGTTGTTTGCAGCAGCCCCTCTGTGTGACCTCACACTGACAGGGAGAGGGGGCGGATCACATGATCAAATGGGCAGGTCTTTCTCCTGCAGTTCGTCTCTGATGCTGCTCTGTTCTCCCTCACGTCCCTGCTGTTGCTGTGAGCCTGGCAGTGACAGGCAGCTGTCAATTGCTGATCGGTGATGAAGAATCGTGTTTGACAGCTGCCTGTGACTGCCAGGCTCACAGCAGCAGCAGGGATGTCGGGGAGGACACATCAGCAGTGGACAGCACATCGGTGGTCAGCGGGCCCCCTAGACAGCCCGGGCCCCATACACCAGTACCCCCCGTACTCCCCTGATGGCGGCCCTGAAGCTAGGTACACACTACATAGTTTTCATCCAATAATCAGCTAAATCAGACGACATACGACCGCTCGTTCAAAGTGACACGATGGTCGAAAATCTGCCCAAATGGACGATTGTCGCCTCATTTGGTTGGTCGTACCGTTTAATATTTTCGTTCCAATCTCTTTTCCGTTGTGCAGTGTGTATAAACTTCCGACCGATCCACAACAGTGAGTACGAAATTACAGTCATTGCTCACGACAACACCTAGCTTGAGCCTGTAGCAAAATACTCATTTATCTGCACAAAGTTCTGCAAGGTGGCCATCTAAAGAATACATAGCTATAAGTAAAAACAGGGTTTAGACTGATATAAAGAGAATACTTTTCATCTGAATAGACTACGGACAATCATTTGGAGGATAACATAACCTTTGTGAAGACACATGACTTTGTACAGATGTAATCTTGGCTAAAACTGTGTGCTCTTTTTGACCTTCTAAGTCTTTGGATAACTTTTACAAGTACCTTGGAAAGGATATATTTCCCCCATAATGAAATAATGTTAGCTTTTCTAAGCAGTCATGGATTAAGTTTAATAAAATGTATATTTTATAGACCGCTGGCCATTTTTATATCAACCTAATTTATTTTTTATGGTTCATTTTATTCCTTTTGTTTTTCCTTAAGCTCAAGTGATAAATGTATTGTATGGTATGTGTCATTGACTAGTTTTAATTAATAAATATACATTTTTATATACATACATATATATATATATATATATATATATATATATATATATATATATATACATACTAGCTGAAGTACCCGGCATTGCCTGGGTTTAAATCTTCAAGTTATTAAGTTATCAATGACTTGGATGTAACTGTCAACCTTTAAAAACTAATTAGCAGCTTAGCAACTTTTCCAATACACCTGTGAAGTGGCTGAACAGTGTCATTTTTGTTTTTATATTAAATGTAATCCAAATACATCCAGTAGAAGACCCAGGACAGTCTCCCAGGTCAAAGTTCTGCCCAGCGTACAATAACGGGAAGTCCAACCAGGATCTCAACCCACTAATATGTCTTCTGGAATCCAATGTTGTCAGTCTGTGAAGTTTTCGTCCAGATGTATCCAGTGGAAGGCTCAGAACAGGCTCTCCGGGTCAAAGTTCTGTCCAACATACCACCAAAGAAAGGTCCGACTGGAACCTTAACCCCTTAAAATCTGGCCAGGGTCCTACTGGACCACCTCGCATTGGTTTCATCTCAATCAGTGCAGGAGTGTTTCCAAATGCTGGCTCAGAACCGGCATCCTGGGTCAAAGTTTTGCCCAGCGTACACCAACAGGAGGTCCGACTGGGACTTTAACCTCCTAAAACCTGCCATGGTCCAACTGGACCACCTAACATTGGTTTCATCCTAATCAGTGCAGGGGTGTCCGAATGCATAACCGGAGAGACAAACGGACCAATGATTTTTATATATAAGCTAAATATAAGCAAAATAGACGCTAGATGAAATAAAATTGGTGATAAATGTGAACAAACCAAGTAATCAATTAATGTAACATACAGTAGGCTGATTATTGTCTTTAAGCACCGGTTTGCAGATGCAGAACCTAAGATACAAAACAAAAAATGGAAGCGCCACACATAGTGTAAAGGAGTTTTTTAAACCAATATCATTAGGTGTAGTGTAAAATAGCTGCATACCAAAACAAAGAATACAGAAGGCTTATCTGATATGTTTGATGGAGTGTGTAAGGAGTCTTCCGTGTCAATTTTTCATACTGTGATGATCAATCCAACAAAGTACTAGAACTCAAAAGAGAAACAGCAGTGTGGTATGTTACTCAAAAGCAGGAATCAATCACTATTATCTTAAATCCTCTTACCAGTGTACAGTAAATCTCAGGCTGCAAATAAGAAATGTTTAATAATTTAAAAAAATCATAAAAAAACATTCAAATGATCATACATTCGACAAATCATAAAAGGTGTGAGGATACCCTTAGCTGGGATGGCAGTTACCCTCTGTGGCATTTAACTAACTCGGGTAAACCAGAGTATATCCAAAATAAGGCTTTATTACAATAGCACAACACCACAAGACGTTCACAAGAAACAGGGAAAATGGTAGCAAGTATTCTCCAGCAGCCTCTTTCAGTCAGCACTCCAAAGTAATAATCTCAGGCTCCTTCAGAGTCTTATCCTCCCGCAATATTACCACTACCATTTAGCTAGACAGCTTGGGATACTGACTCACACAGACCCTGTCCAGTTAGGGTCTCCTCCAGCGGCACTACAATGCCTGCCCAGAATCCTTTTCGCTGATGTCTTGTAAACCAGGATACTCCAAGCTACAATAGCTCTCTTGGCATTTTGCTCTCCTTATATTCTTGGCTGTATACACAGAGAGTAGGGTCAAATGTCTCAATCTTCCCCCTTTCAGCAGGGTTCTATCAGTGGATACTTTAACTTTTAGACATACTCTCTCTGTTACCTTGATTATACAATGGAATGGCTTGACTTAATTACCTATTTGGCTGGATACACTAAACAAAGGGTTACAATATAACATCAAGGAATGACACTTCACCCTTGCGTGAAACAACAAGACATTTGACACATGGTATCTGCAACATTACAAAATCTGAGTCTGTGATACATTTTGATACAATAACATTTATATTGATACATGTTAATACATTTCCTGATGCTATTTCAGCCAATATATTACTGTGGAGGCACACTGTGGTTACGCATCCAAACAAATAATATTAGCTACAGGTGTGAATATAGAAGTCATTTAATATTGTGTATTGTACATTAAAGATTGCTTGAAATATAATTTAGTAGTTGTTAGTAGTTAGCAAGAAAAATAATGAGCATGTGGCAATGTTCCAGGAAATGTGTGGAACATGTTTAAAAGTAGATAAGAGAAGCGCTGGTAAGAAATAGTTTATTTTAGATAATATTGTTTTGGAATTTGCTTTGCAAGGCTAACATCATAATGGCAGATTTATAGCTCCAATTATTTTAGACATATGATTCGAGGTGTTATATCTTTTTGCATGCTAGAAAATAGTTTCAGAGTACTATAAGAATGTGTAATCTTGATTTCAATAAACAGAATTGTTACTTCAAACACAAAGAGAGATTGTGTGTTTCCTTCTATTCTCCGGCCAATATTTGTATATATGCAGAAAGGATTCCTCTGTTTGTGTAAGGGACTCACTTTCAATCCACTGCTAGCATATGTTGGATTTGACACAGGGAAAATCAAAATATAAAAATGTAAACATTAGACAGATCATATCAGGCGCCATTTTATTGGTGGTCCCCTATTCAAATGAGCGACATATACTTTGTGTAGAGGCCATTTTGTTGGTAGTATATGTATTTTTAGTTATATATATATATTAAAAGAGAAGTTTATTTGTTTCTTTGTTTGTTTATTGGCGAATATCTTCCACAGCTCTCAAGGTAAAGCTACCAAATCTTATATAGTTATTCAGTATCGAAAAGGTAACCTACTAGACTACATAGCAACAATGCGACAATGTGACAGAGTGACAAATATTAAAAAGGACATTTTTTGGTTGTAAACAATTGTTTGCTGGAAGGAAACCTCACCACAACACGACATAACAACGACAATGCGACTAAGCAACAAATCTTATTTTCTCAATAGTGTTTTGGTCTATTGGCCAAATTATTTGGTAATATCTAACTGCTACACATTACAAATTGGACCCGCTCAATGCTTGGTGACCCTGATAATATATATATATATATATATATATATACATATATATATTATATACAAGAAAACAAGAATACTCTGCAATCTCCAAACACATATTTAATGCTATACCAAGTACTGTTCTATATTAAAAACAGGGAATGTTAGTTCCACATATTGCAATATATGTTAAGCTGACCGACTGACGCCAAAGTCTTCCCATTCTGGCCAGTCCTAACATGATCAAATGCTATGCTTTTTTATCTGGGCTTAAGGCTTACCTGCACACAGATTTTAAAGGCAAGATTTTACCAAGCACTAGCAGCCATGGGAAACCTGGGACTCACCTGACACAAGTAGAAATTAATAAATGTAAAGAATGTAGAAAATGGGGTGCAAGAGTCATGGGACTTACATTATATAAACAAAAACAGACACAGATCCTCTGCACTCACCATGTACAAACTGGGGTGCAAGAGGGGGTTGCCCACATTTTATAGACAAGAAAACATGTATTAATTCCAACTTGTGTCAGGTGAGTCCCAATTACATTTTCTATGGTGCCCAAATAAAAGAGGTGCTACAAACAGGTACCTAAAGTTGATGAGAATATACATAAACTAAGATCAGATCAGAAGAATTATACAAACATAATTTCTACTGCTACTAAGCAATTTTATTTGTTTGTGTGTGAGACCAAACAATTTCAAAATGGAAATAGAGATGATGACAAATTAGGCATTATAGATCACCAACAATCCCAATAATTGATGGTTTATGCCCACCTGAATTGCTTTCAGTTGTTGTCCCCTGAACCCCTAAAAAGATCAAGATAGGAAAGAAAGGAGGTCAATGAAAACCCAAACAAAATAAAGCAAAAAATGAAGATATCTTTATTATGTTAAGTAAGACTTTGTCAGAAGTCCAAATAACATTGCTGAATAAAGGCCTAAACTTTGCTCCAACTTGTGAACCTAATTTTCCTGAACTTTTTAAGAAACTAAATATATATATATATTATATATATTTTGTAGGAAAACATATTTTGCTTATAAGATCATTAAAACGTTGAATGAAGATTTGGTTCCTTTAGTATTAGATAATGATGATCAGTTACTATAGTCCTCACTCTAAGGCTAGGTTCACACTGGATCGTTTTCGTCCAATAATCAGGCAAATCAGCCGACATATGACCATTCGGTCGAAGTCGGGTTAGTGTGTATAGTAACACAATGGTCGAAAGTCGTTCCAAAGTGTTGATTGTCGGCTTATTTGGTTGACCGTACTGTTTAATATTTTCCGACAAATCACTGACCGATCATGTAGTGTGTATGCACTCATGCTCACAATTTCCATAGAGTTTACAGAGTTGTGATCTTTTCAGTCAATGCTAGCAATGAATTTGCCGGTGAATAAATGTAGAAAGTGCTGTAGAAGGAATAATTCATTTGTTCGTTCTTAGACAGAATGTTTTGTTTCAGAGTCACAGAAGCTAACGAAATTCGTTAGGACATGTAGGACATGTAGAGAGCTATAACAAGGCGGATTTAATCAGTGTGACAATGTGACAATAATGAATGAATATTGTGCTGTCATTCTCTGAAGACTAGAGGAACAGATGAAGAGATTATTATTATTATTATTATTATTATTAATTTTTATTTATAGGGCGCCACAAAGTATCCATAGCGCCGTACAAGGACAAACAATGGCACAGTACAAGGTGAAACAGCACAGTACAAGTAACAGTAAGCACTATAACTCTGGGGGCTCAGGCACAGCATGAAAGAGAGGGAGGGAGGGGAAAAGTGAGTACAGGCAGGTAACTATGGCCCAAGAGGGTGGGCACGGATGACAGGTTGAGAGTCACTGAGGGGAGCGGAGAGAAGCGAGAGGAGACAGAGGGCAGAGGGACTGAGAGGAGGTGAGCTGAGTAGCTGGAGAGCGCAGTTAAAAGTGATTGAAACAGAAGGTAGGAGAGCCCTGCTCAAAGGAGCGAACAATCTAAAGGGAGGGGAAGACAGACAGACACATGGATGAGACGGAGAGACGGGAGGAAGGGGGAGAAGGGAAGAAGGGATGAGAAAGAGAGGTAGCCGACCGGTGGGAGTTTAGGCATGAGACTGGAAGGCTTTAAGGAAAAGGTGGGTTTTTAATGTTCGTTTGAAAGAGGACAGATTAGGGGAAGTTCTGATGGAGCGGGGGAGCTTGTTCCAATGGAGGGGAGCGGCGCGGGAGAAGTCTTGGATACATGCGTGAGAGGAGGTAATCAGAGGGGAAGAGAGGCGACGATCGTTGGACGATCGCAGTGAGCGGGAGGGAGTGTGAATAGAGATAAGGTTAGAGATGTAGGGAGCAGTGGAGTTGGTGAGGGCCTTGTAAGTCAGAGTGAGGAGCTTGAAAAGGATTCTGTAGGGGAAGGGGAGCCAGTGAAGGGCTTGGTAGAGTGGGGATACAGAGGTGGAACGGCGAGAGAGGAAAATAAGCCTAGCAGCGGTGTTAAGTACAGATCTAAGGGGAGCGAGATGAGAGAGGGGGAGGCCGATAAGGAGAAGGTTGCAGTAGTCCAAGCGGGAGATAATCAGAGAGTGGACGAGAGATTTGGTGGCATCCTGGGAGAGGAAGGGCCGAATGCGGGCAATGTTGCGAAGCTGGAAACGGCAGGATTTGGCGAGAGAGTGAATGTGAGGGGCAAAGGAGAGAGAGGAGTCGAGGATGACACCTAGGCAGCGGAGTTGGGTAACAGGGGAGATAGATGAGTTGTCAACAGTGATGGAGAGGTCAGAGGGGAAGGAGGTACGAGAGGGAGGAAAGACAATGAGTTCAGTTTTAGCAAGATTGAGTTTAAGAAATCTAGAGGACATCCAGGAGGAGATGGCAGAGAGGCATGCGGATACCCTGGAAAGAAGGGAGGGAGAGAGATCAGGAGAGGAAAGGTAGAGTTGAGTGTCATCAGCATAAAGGTGGTACTTGAGGCCGAAGGAGCTGATGAGTGCACCCAGAGAAGAGGTGTATAGTGAGAATAGTAAGGGTCCAAGGACAGAGCCCTGAGGGACCCCGACTGGAAGGGAGGAAGAAGGGGAGAGAGAATCAGAGGTGGAAACAGAGAAGGAACGGTCGGCAAGGTAAGAGGTGAACCAGGAGAGGACGGTACCGGAGAGGCCAATGAAGATGAAGAGCACAGATCTGAAGGTAAATCGTGTCAGTGTGTATGCATGAATTGTCAGACTGATCGGACTTTCAGTCGTAGGTACAATCGTGTGAGATAACACGTTGGTTGGAAAATTCTTCAGCGTGTACCTAGCCTAAGAATTGCGGGAAGCTAATAACACTATTAATGAATAATTACCATTGTTTGATATTAATAATGACAATGAAAAAATAACAGTATTTAAACATTATAAGTGTAAATCAGAGTTATATCCTTGTCCTCAAAGCGTGTACAAATTGATTGCCTTTACAAGACACCTCTGGAAAATGTTAAGAAATTATGTAATCAACCTAAGAGTAAATATTCAAAATTGTATGCATTTGGAGAAAGCACCATTAAGGTAACTAACAGATTGTTTATTAATTATCAAAGCTACAGACAAGGGAAGAGTGGTTATTGCATAGAACATTAACAATTATGTTAAAGAGGCATTGGGGTATTTCTAAAAAACAAAAGAGTAGAAGCGCCACACATAGTATATTATATGAGAGACAGGCAGATCTCCTAGTGAAAGTGCAAGTACAATAGCCTCGTACCAGAAATCAAATAAAAAGCAGCTTATCTGTTATGAGTTTCCAAACTTCTGTATGATATAGATCCTCTCATGTGATGTCCTTTTAGCCTCTGGCATGAACTAAAAGCTCAAAAAGGAACTATTGTGGTGCAGTGAGCTAAAATAGAGCTGAAGTAAGATCACAAAAAAATATCACAAAAGATGGGGACTATTATAAACTCATCCACAGTTGGTTATCATAGTAAAAATTTAATAACAAAGGTAAAAAATATGCCAGTACATAATAAAAGACATAGTTGGGGTATATTTACTAAACCGCAAGTGTGAAAAAAAGGGAATGTTGTCTATAGCAACCAATCAGATTCTAGCTGTCATTTTCTAGAATGTACTAAAAAAATAATAACTAGAATCTGATTGGTTGCGATAGGCAACGTCTCCACTTTTTAAACTCGCACCTATATATATATATATATATATATATATATATATATATATATATATATATATATATATATATATTCACATAACACATAAGCACTAAAACATAGTGTGAAACTGTTAATAACTAGTGTCCAAATAGATGGTGAATGGATGGCCGCGTACAGAATGTAATAAATTTATGGCTTATCTGATACACATGCAAGAATTTTACTGTCTTCCTCAGTACTGGTCCATATGAAAATCATAAGCTGCAACTGCAGCAAATGGGAATGCCATAGTGTAATATAGTCAAGACAAAGGGAATATCTCATATAAAATTTTAATATAAAAGTCAAACAAAATAATGCCTGTACATCAGATAAAACCAAACAGCCAAACAGTCCCCAAGTGAAGCTTTTCTGGCCACAAAAGTAGTCTCCACATACAGCCGAAGGGTACATGGTTTCCAGATATTTGCTTAACGCGTTTCGTCCAAAGACTTTTTCAAAAGGATTAACAATATTAGTTTGATATCCCAGGTTTAAAAGGCTTCAATTGATGAACGCCAACCCAAAAGCAGCAAGTGCACATGTGAGATCGCGTCAGGATCATACTTCTGCCAGAACACAGAACAGTTCCGCCCAAAGGCTATGATATCATTTTTGCCTGTGTATACAAGAGAGCAAACAATATATAGACATTAATAGGGAAGATAACATCACATAGAAAAGTGAAATAGGAAAGGGAATATGCAAAGCAAATGCAAATTACAGGAATAGATTGCATATAAAATGGACTCCACATGCGTCATTTTACAGAAGACCACATATATTGGACGCCAAATTTTGCTATAGGAAACATATACAAAAGAAACCATAAGAGATGCAAAACTAATAAAGTGTAATACCTATCAAATAATAATCAGATATATCTAAACAATATATATTTATATACATTAATAAAAAGATAACTACACATAAAGAAATGAAAAGGGAAGGGGAGCATACAAAGCCAATGCAAATGACATATAAATCGGACGCCACATGCACCATATAACAGAAAACCACATATATCGGACACCACATATACCATTTAGCTGTAGAACAACATACACATATGGCCATCCATTCACAATCTGTTTATATTCTGGTTAATAATGGTTTCACACTATGTTATGGCACTTCTGGTTTGTCTCCATTTTTAGGTGCTATTAGACATGAAGCTGCCTACTGTATGTGTGGTATATTGCATTTTTTGAAAGCACCGTTTGGTCTGTTCACTTTTGTTTTTATATATATATCTAATATATAAATGCTAAGTGGCGTCTGTGTGTGTGTGGAAAAAAAAAACCAAGTTGCAGCGCCACCTGCTGGGCAGAGTTATACACTGACTTACTAAATTCTTAGTGCGTGTGGGAAAAAAAATTCAAAAAGGGCTGAAATTTGGTAGGGCTCAAACTCATTTTCGTGAGGTAATTTTACCTCATGAACACACATGTGTAGAGGCGTGCGTTAGTGTGTGTGTGTGTGTGTGTGTGTGTGTGTGTGTGTGTGTAAAAAACTATTTTCTCAGAAAGGGCTCATCCAATTGACCTGAAATTTGGTATACTGACATTATTTGACAAAAAAATTAGAATAGTCAAATCAGTTAACTTCCATCATCCCACCTTCCCCCCTGTGGGAGGGGTAGTAAAGGCTAAATTTACGAGTTGAGGGGTCAAACTCATTTTCGTGAGGTAATTTTACCTCATGAACACACATTAAAAAGGCCGCTTGCATCGGGAACTAACGCTCTTCCCCTGAGGAGGCCTGGGCTAGGTCCAAATGCATGACAAGAACCTTTTTAAGACCTTAAGTAGCTTGATTTGACTAGAATGCATGAGTATCATGCACGGGTTAACTTGTATATATATATACATACAAGTTAACCCGTGCATGATACTCATGCATTCTAGTCAAATCAAGCTACTTAAGGTGTTAAAAAGGTTCTTGTCATGCATTTGGGCCATAGCCCAGGCCTCAACCACCAACCACTCCCCACTGTCACCCCCGGCAACCACCAACCACTCCCAACTGTCACTTCTCCTTCAAGAAATATATATATTTTTTTTAAATCTTTATAACAGTTTTAACAATTAACAAATTAAATTAATGAATTAAAAACATCTTAGTATACCAAATTTCAGCCCTTTCTGATTTTTTTTTTCCACATACACTAAGAATTTAGTAGGTAAGTGTATAACTCCGCCCAGCAGGTGGCGCTGGAGCTTGGTTTTATTTTTTCCACACACACACAGACAGACTAACACACGCCACTAGACATTTATATTATAGATATATATATATATACATAGATAGATAGATAGATAGATAGATAGATAGATAGATAGATAGATAGATAGATACACACACTACCAGGGTCACCCAGCATTGAGCGGTTCTGATTTGTAGTGTGTATCATTTTTTAGATATTAGCAAATTCTTAGTTATTTTAGAAAATAAGATTTGCTGCTTAGTCGCCTTGTCGTTTTGTTGTGTTGTGGCGAGGTTTCCTTCCAGCATTAACCAATTGTCTACAACCAAAAATTATGCTTTTAATATTTGACAGTCTGTCACTTTGTCACATTGTCGCTATGTGGTCTGATAGGTTATTTTTTCAATACTAAGTAACTATGTAAGATTTGGCAGCTTTACCTTGAGAGCTGTGGAAGATATTCGCCAATAAACAAACAATTTCTTCTGTTAAATGGATAGATAGATAGATAAATAGATAGATAGACAGATAGATAGATATTTTTTTATCTCTTTTGTACCATTCAAAATTCATTTATATAACTAAGTGATTTAGCAATGCTTATATAATCAAGGCCTTTCTAGTATCTTCTACACATTTCCAGTTAATTCGGTGGCTTTGGGCCTACTGCACATGCTCAAGCTTTTATCAGTATGAAACCAATAGAAGTCTGAGATCATGTTTAAAAATTATATGCAAATGATTTTAGGGTCCTAGCCAATAAAAGCAAGGGTTCTGTGACATAACATCATCTAAGCTTGGAATGCTGCAGAATTGCCAAGCACTTCTTGTTACAGCCAAACAACTGTTTCTTACCAGTAGACTTCCAAGCTTTTGAGTTTACGTACCAGACTGACACGAAGAAAGACGGGGTGCTAGGGAATAGTCAATATTTGTGATTAAACATATCTACTGGATGAAACAGCTAAGTATTTTATTATATTTACTCTTTGTATTATACTAACTTTGTATTATATTTACTATTTTATATTGTTTACATCAAATAAACTATATATCTGTTAGACAATCTGAGTGTCATGTGTTATTTAATCCACTGCACGCCGAACCCACAGTTTCCAACCGGGAACAGCCATAGTAATAATTATGTCACTTATTCGTTAAATTGAATATAATTTGTGAAAAGTGGCAAAAATGAATTTAGGAATAATGACAGAATCCTGAGTAGAAGAACACAGTGTCTGACAGCATCTATTAAGCCTGGGACAGGCATCTACAAACACAGATTGAAAAGCATGCCATATACTAGTCACCAGATTGGAGGTCCAGTCATACACTAGCTACCATATTAAAAGTCCTGACATTCATTAGCTACCAGTTTCAATATTGATCGATCTATGATTGGAGATCTGATTTAAATACTATCCTGAAGAATTCTGCTTTGTATACAAGTCTTCAGTCAGGGCTGTATTGGAATCAAAGCGCATATGCTTTTAATTGAGATATGTGATCAATTAAATAAGAAGAACTCAAAGTGGATTTCCCCTGTTGGAATGCCCTCCATTCTCTTCCTGACTGGATCAGTTGCTGTTTGCAAGGCACACTCCCCATTGACAACTTAAAAACTATTTGGCAGATCCTACTCTCAAGAAACTGTGGGGCTGGCAAGATGGTGACTACTGCTGTCACCTAAGTTATGATTGCATGGTAAGGGAAGGGTATCAGTGTTGGGGCCCACAAATTACCTCTACACATAAGGCTTCATAATAAGAGAGTCCTCTTTAATATTCAGTAATATACTTTATTCGTAATGTTTTCAGCAATGAAAAACATGAAGTACTGTGCTCCCTGACTATACCATCCCCTTTATAACACCAGTCTTGCTTACTACAAGGTATATTCTCTACACAAAAGAGCATTAAAAAGAATTAATTACATTATATTTCACATTCTTTATACCACCTCTCTCACTATATTACCAGTTTAGTCCATTGTTTAAGCTAGTGATTAAAGAGGAAGCATTGTAAAAATCTTCCAAATCCATTCTCTCTAAAGTAATAATTACATATGTTTACATAATAGAGGTTGGCACAAATCATTGCTGGTGGGTGTTATCTGTAATCTGTCATGGACTATAGCCACTTGAAATTCAATATAGCTTTCTTGCATCCATATACTCAAACGAGCATACACAGAAACAAATCAATCTACAGTTCATAACACATTATACAAGCATGAGAAACTCTTTCCTTGGTCAAATCATTGCTTTTCACTTATAACCTATTTGCAATTCATGGACAGTGAGACAATTATCCCCCCCTGTGTGTTTTGCAACATAATACAATAAATGATCTACTTCTCCCACCGCTATAAATATCATAAAGGTGCTATATGTTGATAAAAAAAAGTGTGGATGTTGTTAGTATGAAGAGAGGAACAAATAAAGACAAGAGTCATTTAGTGATCCACAAAATGTCAATGGATTTTATTTTTATTCATTTTTCTTCATATTTACAACTAGGTGTGCGTAAATATTTTTTTCTTTTCAAATATCAAGAAAATGAAATGGACAAAAGCGTAAAATGTTAACATTTATTAAGAAAAATGTACCTAAATTAAAATATGTGTTAAAATATTATATTATAGGGTGATCAATCTGTATAACAGACAACGTTATGCAGGTTTTTATTGTTTATTGCAGAAACAGTCCTGTCCTGTGCAACTCAATTATGCTGCTCCATTAGGCATATTTGATTAATATGTTGCTTCATGTAGAACCACAAAAGCAGAAAAGCCCTGTATAAAAAGGCTTCACATACTGTATACTATCACTGACTATCTTTTAGAATCTTAGCAGGCAAGTTGCTAGGTTCCTACAGAACTTCAGAATACAACCAGACTCAACACACTGATAATCACCCCTACCACATTTATGATCACTCTCATACATACATACACAGTGTACATTCATTGATAAACTATATAATCAGTTATCATCATCACCACCATTTATTTATAAAGCGCCACTAATTCCGCAGCGCTGTACAGAGAACTCATTCACGTCAGTCCCTGCCCTATTGGAGCTTACAGTCTAAATTTCCTAACATACACACTCAGACAGACAGAGACAGAGAGACTAGGGTCAATTTGATAGCAGCCAATTAACCTATTAGTATGTTTTTGGAGTGTGGTAGGAAAACGGAGCACCCGGAGGAAACCCACGCAAACACGGGAAGAACATACAAACTTCACACAGATAAGGTCATGGTCGTGAATTGAACTCATGACCCCAGTGCGGTGAGGCAGAAGTGCTAACCACTTAGCCACCGCGCTTATTCAATAGTGTGCGCGTGTGTGAGGGGGTGCCTCACACACTCGCACTCCATTTCCGGTTAAGTGAAAGACTCCAACAGGCGAAACAATCAGACCATCTAAAGGGAGGAAGGGAATGGGCCACACATAAAGCCTAACTCTACTCCCATCCAATTTTTTTCTGCTAGAGGGTGAGGGTAGGCCGATCGTAAGTTCTTAGTAGCCATCTCAAACAAAGACCCCTATATGGACAACTTAAAACTCTCCTTAAATCCTTGTAACAGGAAAGACGCAATTTCCTGATCAGGGTATAACCAAAGCCAACAAAACAGGGCTTCTCCTCCAAAATTGAGGCCATCCGACTTGATATCTCCTCCTCCACTCTCTCATCCACCCCCCCTCTTTTCCGTACTTCCCCCCCTAGCCACCTTCCCTTCCACTCCTTCCGCCCCACCACCGGCGAGGAAGTCCACTCTCTCATTTCATCCTCCCCCCCAACTACCTGTCCCCTGGATCCCATCCCCTCCCACCTTCTTCGCTCCCTTTCCCCCACCACCTGCTCCCACCTCGCTCACCTCTTCAATCTTTCCCTCTCCACCGGCATCTTCCCCTCCTCCTTCAAACATGCTCTCGTATCCCCCATCCTTAAGAAACCTAATCTTGACCCTACTTCTCCCTCTAACTATCGCCCCATTTCACTTCTCCCCTTTGCCTCCAAAATCCTCGAGAGGCTCGTCTGCAGCCGTCTTTCCTCCTACCTTTCCGAACACTACCTCCTTGATCCCCTCCAGTCTGGTTTCCGCCCCCTTCACTCCACTGAAACGGCCCTAGCTAAAGTCACCAACGATCTCCTCTCTGCTAAAGCCAGGGGCCACTTCTCCCTTCTCATCCTCCTCGACCTGTCTGCAGCCTTCGACACCATCGACCACCCCCTCCTCCTCCACACCCTCCAGTCCTTTGGCCTCTCCGGCCCTGTCCTGTCCTGGTTCACCTCATACCTTGCTGACCGATCCTTCTCTGTCACCACATCTGGTTCTCTCTCCCCCCCGTCCTCCCTTCCAGTCGGGGTCCCTCAGGGCTCCGTCCTGGGACCCCTACTCTTCTCTCTATACACCTCTTCCCTGGGTGAACTCATCAGCTCCTATGGCCTCAACTACCACCTCTACGCCGACGACACTCAACTATACCTCTCCTCACCTGATCTCTCTCCCTCCCTCCTCTCTAGGGTGTCCGCCTGCCTCTCTGCCATCTCCTCCTGGATGTCCTCTCGATTCCTCAAACTCAACCTCGCCAAAACAGAACTCATAGTCTTTCCTCCCTCTCATACCTCGCCCCCTGCTGACCTCGCTATCACTGTCGACAACACCTCTATCTCCCCTGTCCCCCAACTTCGCTGCCTCGGTGTCATCCTCGACTCCTCTCTCTCCTTCGGCCCCCACATTCTCTCTCTCGCAAAATCCTGCCGCTTCCAGCTGCGTAACATCGCTCGCATCCGGCCCTTCGTCTCCCAGGATGCCACCAAATGTCTTATTCACTCTCTGATCATCTCCCGCTTGGACTACTGCAACCTCCTCCTTACTGGCCTGCCCCAATCTCATCTCGCTCCCCTTCGATCTGTTCTTAACGCAGCCGCTAGGCTTACCTTCCTTTCTCGCCGCTCCGCGTCTGTCTTCCCCCTCTACCTATCCCTTCACTGGCTCCCCTTCCCCTTCAGAATCCTCTTCAAGCTTCTCAATCTTACTTACAAGGCCTTCGCCAACTCCACTGCACCCTACATCTCCACCCTCCTCTCTATTCATGCTCCTTCCCGCCCTCTCCGATCAGCCAATGACCGTCGCCTCTCTTCTCCCCTGATCACCTCCTCCCATGCGCGTATCCAAGACTTTGCCCGCGCTGCCCCCCTCCACTGGAACAAGCTCCCTCCCTCTTTCAGAACCTGCCCTAATCTGTCCAGTTTCAAACGGGCTCTAAAAACCCACCTTTTTCTTAAAGCCTTCCAGTCTCCCACTTAACTCCCTACCAGATCTTCTGCCTCTTCCCCTTCACTCCCCTTCCCTTATCCTCCTTCTCTCCCTCCCTCGTGTCTCTCTGTCTGTCTACCCCACCCCTTAGATTGTACGCTCCTTCGAGCAGGGTCATCTCTCCTCCTGTCTTCACCACTTTTAACTCTGCTCTCCAGCTACCTTGCCCTCCTCCTCCCCGTTCCCTCTTGCTCCCTCCTCTCCTCTCTGGGGGTTTCCCTGCCCTCCGTGCCCTCTTGGGCTCCGCCGTATGCGGGACCTTCCCCTGTCCCCTCCACCCGCCGCTCTAGCTGTGCTTTGAGATCTCGGAGTTACTGTGCATTTTGTTTACTGTATCGTGCTGTCTCACCTTGTATTGTACTTTGTTTGTCCCTGTATGGCGCTACGGATACCTAGTGGCACCCTATAAATAAAAATTAATAATAATAATAATAATAATAGTTACTCTGGCACCCTAGTGATGCCAGAGTCTAGTTTAAATAGAGGCGCCACCCGTGTCATTGGTGGAGTGGAGCTCGGCGGTCAGCTGATCTGACCGCTAACAGGAACTGCTGGCAAGCGTCTCCGTTGCCTAGCAACGAGACGCGATGTTCGAGCGCATGCGCCTGGGACACCTGTGGGGCCGGAAGTGACGTCCCGTTGCTAGGCAACGGGACGAGCGGGGATCAAGAAGACGTCCGTCCTGGCACCAGGTAAGAGTGGGGGACGGCGCCTGACAATTGGGAGTTGTTAAAAGCAAAACATTTGTTTCTGAAGAATTTGTTTCCAAGAAAGGACTAACCCCATTGACCAGGCGCAGGTGGCTTTCTAGATGCAGCTGCCGTATGCCCCAACATCCTAGCTTGCTGTTCTGCCATCAAAATTTCAACATCTTTGAACCCAAATGGAATGCTAGCCATCACGCTCATTTTTTTTATAAAAATCCTAATCGTCAGCCCTCAAAACCTCATCATCACCAACAGTGTATCATAAATCATGTGCAAATATTTTAAAACTTCATGGTGCTTGCTGGGCCTAGTCTTTAGATATGCTGATGCAAAAACCACAAAACCCAACATCCAGTTAGTGTAGGTATAAACCACTACCTCTTCAATGCCACCCTTCCCCTTAATCTGTACTAACTTCTTTTTACCGACCTCCGTAATTGCAAACATGTAGAGACCCTGGTCTGTTGCTGAGAACTAGGCCACAGACTCTGAAGAATAACCATGTCACACCCCTTGTGGTGACTCAACCATATTACCTAACCGTCTTATATGTAGTAGCCACATACATTTAATGTGGTTCTGCTCTAAGTCTGAGGAATCATCCCATGTACTCAGAATATCCAATCCCGAGCCTAGATCCCCCCCTCGCATGTCTCTCATACTCACTGGGAACTAGAGTGCCGGATACACCTGCAAGAACCCCCAAATCGTTTAGAGCTGCCTGAGCCTAGCAGATGTCCTTCCTTTGCTGTAACTACGGTTGCACGTCCGTATCAGTATCTGCAATCTGTAGGGTAAAATTTAGAAAGAGCCATATCCTGATGTGCACTTTGACGGGCCTTATGGCAGTAGGGTGTTATTGGGGTCTCTTGGCAAGACAGGGGCTCATGATGTAGGGAGCTAGCAAAAACAGGATGACGCTGTGAAAGTGCCGAAAACTGATGATGAAAAACGGGTAAAATTGGAGCGTGCTGTGATGGGGCAGGGAAAGGCTGGTACAGGACAGGTAGAATGAGCTGTTACTGACCCAGAAACGCTGTTACTGACCCGGAAACACACAATTGGAATAAAACTGTTGAAGCCAGTGGTTCAGGGGCATGGATGTCTTGTGGGCATATGGGAGATCAGAAGAGAAATTGACTCCATTAAGGGAAATATTGGGAATTAAATGGCGGGTTTATTGTGGGTACCACATTGGGAAAAAAGGCAGAAGGAGGGAAAGGGAATTGGCCAGCAGAGGAAAAAGGAGAGAGCTGGTCATACAGAGCTGGCAGGCGGTTGGCTAATATTAAAATTAGTATGGCTTGAGGGAGTTTTGGTGAGTTGAATGGGGTGAAGGGCAGGGAAGGGGACAGGGAGGGGGGCTGTGGGCACCACTGACTAGGGGCACAGAGTTTGCTCTTCGGAAGAGGCTGAACTATGGCTAGCCCAGAAGCAGCCACCGACAGTGGAAAGAAAAGTCATAGAGTGTGTTAAGGAACCTCTAGAAAGGGGGTGGGACATAGCCAGGTGGGAAACAGATAAAGAAAAAGTCAGGAGGCTTGCTAAAAACATGTGAGGGTTTGATATGGGTTGCTATTCATTAAGGGAAGTGGCAACAGTGGCTAATGGGGGCCCAAATAAAGATACTGCATATTGCCTGCAGCTGTCAGTTGTCCTGACAGCCTCGTTCACTGGCAGAGGAGGGGAGAGATGACAGAATGTACAGTGCAGCTTGGGGTGGGGGGGATCTTTATTAATTGAGAGGCTCCCACCTGCACAGGGGCATCAACTGAAGGGTTTTACAGTGAAAGTGCGACTGACGGAGCCCCCAGCCTCCGACAACACATGATTGCAGTGTGGCGTGTGACATCATGGACTGCCTGGCCTCAAAGTACCAGGGAGGAAGGGGGATACTGTGATTGAGGGGAACGGATCGCCATTGGCAGGACATACTAAGGCAGTAATGGGGAATATGAATAAAGGGGGGCAAATGGAATTGTGGAATTAAGTAATAAAGAAGTGGGGACCAAAAAATGAAAAGCACAAGGGAAAAAAATAGAAGGGAAAAAATGAAAAAAGAAAATGGAGGAGGGGGGGTGGGGGTGGTCTGGGAAAGAAAAAGAATAAGGGGAAAAGAAGAATTAAACAAAACAGAAAACAACAGAAAAAAGATTATAGGAAGGTAGACGAATAAATATATATATATATATATATATATATATTTTTATTCTAAATAAATTTAATGTTACATAACACGCAATAATGGAGAATCTCCATTGAATGACTATAATAATATTTGTGTGAGATTACATACCTACTGGAGTTTCAATTATGTATTATACATGCGTTCCTAGTGTTACCATATTCATTTGCATATTTACCTGCATTGAATATCATTGCCATTTGCTTCTCCGGGAATGCTACTTATTGTATTAGTGTGTGTTTGCAGTGTTTCAAAACATTGAAAACATAGAAACGCTAGTATTTTTTATTTTGTTTTACAACAATGATCTTTATTGAAAATTTTAATTGTTAAGGGTACAGAAAGGAAAAAGAAAATGGGGAGGAGGAGGAAGGGGGGTACAAAATCAAACATAACAGCATGAGTATACAGTACAGTCAAAAACAAGTCTAATGCAACCAATCTGACTGAAATAGAAAATCGAGGAGGTAGATACATTTTATTGTGCTAGGGCATCTTGTGTAGAATAGGAGCTAGGGTGGATAGGGCTGGGCAATATATATTCCTGCCACGGAAACCACTTCATGTGAGGGGATGTGGCGGAGGGGAAGTACGGGACCACTAGGGTTTCCATTTCACAGCTCAATTGGACTTTAGAAATAACTTTGGAGATAGGGGGAATGTGTGGCATCTTCCAAGCCTGGGAAATCGCCGCTCGTGTAGCAATAAGTATGTGGCCTATGAGGTAACGGTCTCCCATGGAGGTCCGGGGAGGGAAGAGGTGTAGGAAGGAATTGTCTGGGCTAGGAGGGATAGTGAGTTTAGTAATAGTCTTTATTAATGCAAACACTAAGGTCCACAAACGACCAATTCCAGGGCACGTCCAAAAAATGTGGAAAATGTCAGCGGTCTCCCCACAGTGACAAAAACAAGATTTGGAGAGTGATGGTTAGATCTTGTGGAGTTTGACCGGGGTCAAATAGAACCTATGAAGAAGTTTATACATCATCTCCGTATGGTTTAAGCAGCGAGACATATGGTGAGTCGTGCGGAAAACATACTCCCATTGGAGAGGTGATGATACCAAAAAGAAATGGCTGCCTTACTGGAACCCAATGTCATTCTAGCGTAGTGTATGGGAGGGGGGTGTTATAATGAGAGCTGTTGGGACCAGAGAGAGAGGAGCCAATGTCGGACTATTAAACACTTGTGTCACTCACCGGACCGTGAGTGCCTCTGCGCTGGTGCGTGGGTCTCTAGCCTTCCTGCCGGCACCTGTCCTGAGCGCTACAGACTCCTGTATCCTGCTCCTGTCCTCAGCTGGCTTTTGGATTACCTGCTCTGCTTACCTGCGGTTCCCATACCCGCTACAGCCGTTCAGCGCTCCTGCTGTACCTGCATATCCTCGTTGGACAAGCTTCTCTACTCATCAGCGGTATGCTTACTTATTATTGACTATCAGTTGTTACCTTGCATATCCGCTTAGGACAAGCTTCTCTACTCAGCAGCGGTATCCATACCCGTTACAGACTATTAGTAGTTACGCTGCATATCTGTTTGAAACAAGCTTCTCTACTCAGCAGTGATATGCATACCTGTGATTGACTATCAGTTATTATCCCGCATATCCGGTTTGTACAAGCCTCTCAACTCAGCAGCGGTATACATACCGTTATAGACTATTTAGCTGTAACGCTGCATATCTGTTTGGAACAAGTTCCTCTGTGGTCTCATTGTCTTCATACAGTTATTGACTCTTTTCATGCCTCCACTTATCCCCACCTGAACAAGTCCTCACTTACTAGCAGTGGTACAACTTGCTATACGCAGACCACTGACTTCCCCGCTACCTACCTGCACCTGGACAAGTCTTCCCTTCATAGCAGTGGTACAACTTGCTATCCGCAGACCACTGACTCTCCCGTTACCTTCCTTCACCTGCTCACATCCACTCTGGTCTCCGTGGCTGAAACCTGCCTTTCCACTATAGCTGCAAGTCACTGACTTATCTACCAGTATAGCTGCAAGTTGCTGACTCATCTACCAGAATAGCTGCAAGTCATTGACTATCATCAATTCCATTGGCATCCTCTCTCCATCAGCTGTTAACTACTATTCACCCTACTGCCAGAGGACCGCTGTGCAAACTCCGCCCCTCTGGTAAGCATAGTCAACTGGTGAAATCCTGGGCAAAACTCCTAGTGCCCGTGACAACTTGTAAAATTCATTCTTAGGTATGTTGAAACACTCTCTCAGTTGTGTAAATGATAAGAGAGTCTGGTCAGAGTAGTGGGCCTTAAAAGAGGTGATGCCCTTACTAATCCAAGAGAGAGATAAAGATCAGGAATACGTTTGGTCAGAGCAGATAGTGAAAGATTGGTCGTATGAAGGGTCAAGTCTTCCGTTGCCCTAAGAATTTTATCCCAAACCTTGAGGGCGTCTCTCGTGAGTCTGGGAAGTTGGCAGATGTTGGGTGCCATGCTTTAGGTACCCAGAGTAAGTCGGGTAATGGGTAGGCTTGGGTAAGGTTTCTTTCCAGGTCGACCCAGGGCTTGAAGCTAGCTGGCATTGGCGAACCCTGTATCCGGGCCAGAAGGGCCGCTTCCTGTAATTTAGCCATGTCAGGGAAGGTGAGGCCTCCAGCTCTCTTCGAGCGTGTTATGACCGCAGCAGCAAGTTTTGGCGATTTGTTCATCCAAACATATGTAGTGAGTAGGGAGAGAGTTTTGTCAATATATATCTTAGGGGGGTTAAAAGGGAGTGTGTAAAACAGGTACAGTGCATCCGGAAAGTACTCACAGCACTTCACTTTTTCCACATTTTGCTATGTTACAGCCTTATTCCAAAATGGAATAAATTCCTTTTATCCCCTCAAAATTCTATACACAATACCCCATAATGACAACGTGAAAAAAGCTTTTGTGAGATTTTTGCACATTTATTAAAAATAAAAAAACTAAGAAATCAATTTGTAAGTATGGCAGGAATATATGGTTTAAGTATTAGTATTCAGCCAAAGAAAATATGGTAAGAGTTGTTTATTGTTTCATACCATGGGAAGATTAATACCTGAACAGATTTGCCTAACTTGTATCATTATTGAAGAATTTTTTTTTCCGTGCAGTATAAGGGCTGGGAATTCCATAATTCAAATATGATAATGTTTGTTTTGTGCAGTTTTAGAACATTTGCACAAATCTCTCATTATGCACCGAAAAAAGTTAATAACTTTTAGTACTATTTGCTCATGTAAAAGTACTATAGATTATTTATTTAGAAAATATTTTATCTGTTAAGGATAATGCGTGTGTTTTACAGGTGTTGTTTAATGAAAGACTTCTAATTTGATCGTGATCCCCCCAAGGCCTCCATATGTTCCTTGGTCTGCAACCCAGTGATGTGATATGTCATTGTGATGCATCTATGCACCAATATTATTTCAGCTGAAACTACTACTATGATTACTATAGACTCTCAGATATTTAAATATCACATTTCATCTGGTGTTAACCACCAAAGGATGGGATATCAAGAGAGAGGCTCTCACCAAATTAAAATGGAGGGTTTGTAAGTATTACTTTGTTAATGTTGTAATAAAAATAATTATCTATTTAAACAATGTTTTCTATTTTTTATGTTTCATTATTTATTATTGTTATTACTGGTGATGGGTTGATTCACCCAAAACTAGAGATGCTCATTGACCCCCGTGTTTTGGTTTTGGTTTTGGATTTGGATTATCGTTGTGTTTTGGTTTTGGTTTTGGGTTTGCCAAACCGCCCTTGCGTGTTTTGGTTTTGGTTTTGGGTTTGTTTGGTTTTGTTTTGCAATTGTTTAAAAATCAATGTTTTTGGGCATAAAATAACCGAATTTAGTGCTCCACCTGTTTCTTGGATAAGTAATGTAATTGTAAAGCTATATAATTATGAAAAAAACAGTTTAATTCCTGGTAGGCCGTCATTAATTCTACACACAAACCAGATTGTCTTCCTCTCCATCTATGCATATTGGCAATACAGCCATCGTCTTTGGGTGTATATTACACCCTACACTTATAGTTAAATATCTAAAGAAATGGACAAAGGCAGTTTGGTTTCTGTCTCTCTAGGCCCTTTTCCACTTGTAGAAAATAGTAAACAATTCAGCCGTTATAGACCGTACGATATAAATTGAAATGGACAAAGGCAGTTTGGTTTCTGTCTGTATAGGCTCTCCTCCACTTGTAGAAAATATTAAAAAATTCAGCCGTTATAGACTGTACAATATAAATTGAAATGGACAAAGGCAGTTTGGTTTCTGTCTCTATAGGCCCCCCTTCACTTGTAGAAAATAGTAAACAATTCAGCCGTTATAGACTGTACGATATAAATTGAAATGGACAAAGGCAGTTTGGTTTCTGTCTCAATAGGACCTCCTCCACTTGTAGAAAATAGTAAACAATTCAGCCGTTATAGACTGTACGATATAAATTGAAATGGACAAAGGCAGTTTGGTTTCTGTCTCAATAGGACCTCCTCCACTTGTAGAAAATAGTAAACAATTCAGCCGTTATAGACTGTACGATATAAATTAAAAATGGACAAAGGTAGTTTGGTTTCTGTCTCTATAGGACCTCCTCCACTTGTAGAAAATAGTAAACAATTCAACCGTTATAGACTGTACGATATAAATTGAAATGGACAAAGGCAGTTTGGTTTCTGTCTGTATAGGCTCCCCTCCACTTGTAGAAAATGGTAAACAATTCAGCCGTTATAGACTGTACGATATAAATTAAAAATGGACAAAGGTAGTTTGGTTTCTGTCTCTATAGGACCTCCTCCACTTGTAGAAAATAGTAAACAATTCAACCGTTATAGACTGTACGATATAAATTGAAATGGACAAAGGCAGTTTGGTTTCTGTCTCAATAGGACCTCCTCCACTTGTAGAAAATAGTAAACAATTCAGCCGTTATAGACTGTACGATATAAATTGAAATGGACAAAGGCAGTTTGGTTTCTGTCTCAATAGGACCTCCTCCACTTGTAGAAAATAGTAAACAATTCAGCCGTTATAGACTGTACGATATAAATTGAAATGGACAAAGGCAGTTTGGTTTCTGTCTCTATAGGACTTCCTCCACTTGTAGAAAATAGTAAACAATTCAGCCGTTATAGACTGTACGATATAAATTAAAAATGGACAAAGGTAGTTTGGTTTCTGTCTCTATAGGACCTCCTCCACTTGTAGAAAATAGTAAACAATTCAACCGTTATAGACTGTACGATATAAATTGAAATGGACAAAGGCAGTTTGGTTTCTGTCTCTATAGGACTTCCTCCACTTGTAGAAAATAGTAAAAAATTCAGCTGTTATAGACTGTACAATATAAATTGAAATGGACAAAGGCAGTTTGGTTTCTGTCTGCATAGGCTCCCCTCCACTTGTAGAAAATATTAAAAAATTCAGCCGTTATAGACTGTACGATATAAATTGAAATGGACAAAGCCAGTTTGGTTTCTGTCTCTATAGGACCTCCTCCACTTGTAGAAAATAGTAAAAAATTCAGCTGTTATAGACTGTACAATATAAATTGAAATGGACAAAGCTAGTTTGGTTTCTGTCTGTATAGGCTCCCCTCCACTTGTAGAAAATATTAAAAAATTCAGCCGTTATAGACTGTACAATATAAATTGAAATGGACAAAGCCAGTTTGGGGTCAGTCTGTGTATAACACCCTACCCTTATTGAGAAATTGCCAAAACAGCAGCCTTTCAAGACTGTACGTGAAATAGAAATGCCCCAAGTCCCTTTCCTATTGGGGGTAGATTGCACTCTACACTTATACTTATACTTATAAGTATACTTATTTTTTTTTGGGTGTGTTTTTTTCCCTGATTTAAAAAGACTATGTACTTTTACATAGGCTTTACCAGATGACGTACAGAGAAGACTACCGACAGGACTGGTGCCAGCACCTGCTTGCTGATTCTGCTCATATGTGGACTGCTTTGAATCCATTTTAATGAGCCCAAACCACTTGTAGTGCAAAATATTGTATAGATACTGCTGATAAATATCACTTTTGACAGCCAGAAAAATTAGTGTTTCACACTGGGGAATATGGGACACCCCAAAGCACTTGTAGTGCAAAAAATTGTATAGATACTGCTGATAAATATCACTTTTGACAGCCAGAAAAATTAGTGTTTCACACTGGGGAATATGGGATACCCCAAAGCACTTGTAGTGCAAAAAATTGTATAGATACTGCTGATAAATATCACTTTTGACAGCCAGAAAAATTAGTGTTTCACACTGGGGAATATAGGACACCCCAAAGCACTGGCAATATGGGACACCCCAAAGCACTTGTAGTGCAAAATATTGTATAGATATTGCTGATAAATATCACTTTTGACAGCTAGAAAAATTAGTGTTTCACACTGGGGTATATGGGACACCCCAAAGCACTTGTAGTTCAAAATATTGAAAAAAAAGCCTCCTCTATCCTCCTCTCTTCCTGCTCTTACAATTGCTAATAGAATTGGTAATAATAATATAATTGAATAGATTAGATTAGAATTTAAATAATAATACAAAGAACAAGGTGTACAATTATTACTCTGTCCCTGCTCTAATACAGCCTGTGACCTAACCCTGCTCTCTCCCTCTGTCAAATGGCGATGGATTGCTGTGTAGGCGGGTATTTATGCTTTTCAAATCTTGCGAGAACCGAGCTCTGAAATACTAATACGTCACAATGACGTTTGCCTCGATTTCGATTCCAAATGGACGGGAGAGTACCGAGCCTGCTCAGCTCGGTACTCGGATAGGCGAAGTTTGGGTGGGTTTGGTTCTCGGGGAACCGAGCCCGCCCATCTCTACCCAAAACTCACCAATCAAATTATTTTTCCGGCACTATCTGTGATATTGCAGAATTTGTCCAAATTGCATCACATAGAAATTCTAGGGTTTCTAATTATCAGTAGTCATCAAACATAAATATTAGTGTCTGTAAGCCTAATAAAAAATAACCAAATTAGCTATTAATGCACAAGGACAAAATTAAAAACATTAAGAAAAGAGTTTTCTATTCTGATGAACATCTGTACCTTTACTGTATGTTGTAGATATTGCAGTGACATATACTGCTCTATAATCCAAGGAGAGCCAGCACTTAAATGTCAATTCTAATCAGTGATGGTCTGTATTGAAAAGACTGTGATAACAGCTCGGCATCTTTTCAAGATACCTTTTGTAATGTCTTAACCATGTTCCAGACATACTAGAAATCATTCAGCAAACAAAAATAAATGCAAATAATTAAAGGAAATATAGAACATCCATTAATTGATGGTTTGTATATGTTATGACAATGTAATTGTCTGCTCAGTGAGTAGTAACTCTTAAAAGCAGAGAGTCGAGTACCAATGGATCGTGTTTTAAACACCATCATTGCTGGATTTTTTATGGGGTAGTGAAAAGACGGGTTCATCTGTCACTTTGAACATTTATAATGTGTGGTGCTTATATGAACAGTTTGTTCTGACATCATGTGATTTCTTCTAGTTTTATTATTCACATCATGTTATCCTTGGGCTGTGGAATGGATCGAAGAGGCCCACCTTGTTCTTAAATAAAGCAAGGAGGGTAACATAGATTAATCACTGTTTTGCAGTGGACTACAAAATGGTGATAATTCCATTTTCTGGCCTACATCTCCCATCTCTTTGAGCAAACAGGAAGCCAACAGCCTCTGAAGCCGCTATAATGTCATAAAAGCTTGTAAGGGGTTTAAATGAGGTGTCACTCTTCATTACTGGGTCTCAGAATGTTCATTAATCAGTTTAAACCTCCATTGTTATTCTTTAGACTTTAACAGACATTGAGGCACCATATCAATAGGGAAAAAGCACAGTTGGGGGTGAGCCTGATCCCTGCCCATCTCCAACCATTAAACTCATCCCAGCCAACCCTGATGCAGCTAACCTGGACATAACCCTGCAGGGTGGGATTATCTGAATGTGCAATTTTGACAGCTTAAGACAGCCCTGCAGGGAGAGCTTAGTGTGTGTCCATGGATCTACTGAATCTGGCAGTAGATTCTCAACTCTTACCAGCTCAACTCTGGTTCCTGCTCAATCTTCTGTGTCTGATGCACATCTGTAATATCCCAGCTACAGGGGACTTCTGCTCGTGGATCTGTCGTTCTTGGTGTGCCTGCCTAAAGGAGTACATGCCTGGTGTGCAGGTCCCTACTATGCTGGTAGAGAGCATTGGCCAGATGGGCGGGATCCTTAAGATATTGGGAAACAGCCGTAGTTTAGTCTTTGGTTTCTTTCAGCATTTATAGAGCTGAGAGCTTGGCTGGATCATTATTATTGGAGTATAGGACAGCAGCAGCTTGGCCGGACACTGATTAACCAGTACAACTTGGCCTGGGAAGTTTACAACTTGGTCCGGTGAAGTAATTTATATTATATATATATAACGATTATTGTTATATTGACTCTGGCATACTGTGGGGTTTCTTTTTAGTTTGGTGAAGGTGCTGGTGATTATTTAAAGTAATTTTTGGAATATTATTAGCTAATGTTTACAGTTATGCTAGCTTCTGTAAAAGAGATACAGTTGTATCCTCCTTCTCTTCTTGCCTGTGTGATCTGAAGAACCCTAAGGTGTGAAGGGTATTTAGTGATGTCAGGTTCTAACTCCTGATATCCTGACTTGGGTCTATCGGTAATGTGCCACCATGCACACAATATTCAGTGGTCCTATGGTTGGAAACAGACAGTTGATAAATTGGCCAACAGAGACTGGCATGATTTACACAGAGATCCTACAGTCTGTGTAAACTAGTTGCTAACTACAACTGTAATATAGAGAGATTTACATAATTGTAACCCCCTGTCACTGTGTATGTGTCCCTAGCGTGCATACATGGGTAATGCACTTCCTCAATTGAACATTCCTCAGCCCTGGCTAGCTTTCTGACCAGAAGGTCCCCATACATGTAGGTTTTCAGCAATGTCTATTTAAGGTGTAACACATGCTCGTTGTGCTCTTACACTCACTGGAATTTGCACAGGCCCTAACACCCTCACAATCTGGTGCACTCTCAGCCTTATGTGCTAGATCTGACACGCTCACTAGTGTCTTCTTGCAGCCTTTTCACTCACCTCTTGGGCTATAACACACTCTTTGGTGTCCTTTCTGCCCCTTTGGGTCACATTAAAAACTTCAGCAACCTCTTCATGGGCTCCTAGTGTTAGGGCCATATATTCAGTCACTGGGGAGTGTGAATAACAACACCAGAGGTGGCATTACATAAGCAAAACACATCATACCTTGTCATGGGTGGGGTGTGGCAGCCAATGAGCACACTTAGATCTGGAAATAGAACACAAAACACATGAAGGAATGGTTGTATTTGCTTGACACAAATACTGAAAGATTGTAAAAACATTGCCTGGTCCAGTAACATATAATGAGAACTGAATAAATCAGACTGCCCTGAGTACAATTATTGAAGCAACTGATGATTGGGTAGATGTAGCTATTTAAGTTTCCACTCAGTGTACAGTGAAATCTTAAGATGTATGCATACTGCACACAGCATGAACATTACAATCTAATGCTGGATGCAAATTAATGTAGACAACCTACTCTATGGTACCATATTATCAGAGACAATGCAGATGAAAACTAAAATGGGGGGTACTAGAAAATCTTAAACACTGAATCCAAAATCTTATGGTGATATAGTATTTATACCATGGATGATGCCAATGGGTACCTTATTCTGAAAATATAAATGGCATCAGGACTTCCACTTGCAGAGACTCAGAGTTATTGCTAACTGCTAGGACCCATTAAAATTGTTTTTAAACAAATATTGTGTGAATGCAATTCTTAAGCAACTCAGGTCAGGAAAATAGACTCAGAGTTGAGGTGAGCAGTTTTCATGACACAGAAGACTGTTATAAAAAAAAATCTACTTTCTTAATTACAGACCTTGACACCAATATTTTTCTCGCTGACTGTCAAAACAAGGAGATCAGTGAGGATAATTAGGAGAGAAACAGTGTAGGAGTCACCGGAGACTGACATCTGAATTCCAGTCTGTAGCTATGCCACCATGCACACATTGACTTCAGCTGACCAGCTGAAGTTGTTATAACATTTCTTAACGGGCAAAAGTAAAAATAAAAATGTAATAAAATGCTAAGAACACATAATGTATATTTCTGTGTATAATGTATATGTAGGTCAATGCTGGCTTTCAGACATCCATAATCATCCAATGCATGATGCAAATCTCCTCCCGCCCCAAAAAAAAAAAAAAATTATGTCACTATGTAGTATACATATATGTTGAGATGTAGGGAGAATGCAATGTATATGGTTAGATATTCATTTAAATTTACGATTTTATTAAAAATACAATGGGGTGTATGCTTTGTTTTTTTTATTATAGAAATCATTCTCATTACTTGTAAGAACATACTCAGAGTTGTTAATTTTTTCTTCCAGCTTTGATTCAGACTGCTATTAATGATATTGCAGTTTGTTAGATGTGATGCAATTACAATAGCAAGTGCAGTCACATAACATTTGACATAGTGAGCAGAGAGACTTTGGAACATCCGAAGCATAAAACGCCACCATCCTTTTTCCTCAACCATCAAGTGACCACCAAGAAACTGCTTTATTCACTTGGCCAGGTGTTGGTAAAAGAACAATGAGCTCAAAGACAGCTTCCTAGAAAAATCATGTTAAGAGATTGCACCTCTATATAAGGGATTCTTTTTTCTTTTTTTTGTAAATCTGGGATCAAAATGATATCTGTGACTCGGCTTGTGATCAATTGTTCAATATTTGATAATGTGCTTGTGGGACAGAATATTTAAATCATCAGGAAGGGCTAGAGATTGTGTATACTTTGAAGTGGTGATACTTACCCTCATTGTAATTTTTACTTGTGCAGTACTTTTATACCCCACCTTCAAAACACCCAAATGTCAGCTGTGCAGATTCACCATGAATTTGCTGAATAGCAGCATGCACCAGTATAAGCAAGAATATGTGTAAAAGCTCATATATAGATATTCTACATCATGATACAATGATTCCTACTACGGAAGTTTGGAAGTTTTATATCCAAATTAAGTAAAAGGGAAGTTAAACATACAAAGTTGAATGTATCCTATCACATGCATGAGATTGTACAGCACAACTGCAATGGAGTAAAACATTTTATACAGCACCCCAGTAGCAATGTTAAGAGTTGTAGTGTTATTTGTTTTGTGTATTGTACTGTTATACCATGTACTGTCTCTGAGTTTTCCCACTGTACGGCGCTGCGGACCTCATTTGGCACCTTCTAAATAAAGGATAATAATAATACCGATGTGAATGAGTTCTCTGTACAGCGCTGCGGAATTATTGGCGCTATATAAATAACTGATGAATAATAATAATAATAATAATAATAATTCCTGGTCCCAAAGTGCCATTTAACGTGAATGCCCCTGCACATCTACACTATTCACCTCAATTTCTTTACTTGCTCGTTTATTACATTAACATGTGGAAACAAGCCCAGGCTCTCTGGGAAGGGTGACAGTGCCACCTTGGTCTTTCTTGATTTTGTTTGGGAAGTGTGTTATATTGCTTGGAGTAGGCCTGCAGATTTGCTTCTTTCTGATCTCTGTCAGTCTTCAACAGAAAAGTTCTAGCCTTGCACAAAAACAACATCATATCTTGCTCCTCAAACCTACGCACCGCGGCAGAAACCTACACGCATTCGCAAATAATGTTGGTGCACATTTACTAACTTTGTAAATGACCACACTCTTGCTATTTACATAACTGTAAATTGAACAGTGCTCCCAGGAACACATTCTATCATTGCAACAAATCCTCATAAATTACCCTCCATATGATGTTGTTTTATTAAGATTACAGGTATGTAGGTCAGTTGTTTCAAATTTGAATAAAATATACATAAAATGTGTCATTGGTTTTGAGGGACAAACACAGTTAAAACTGGATAAATAGAGAGCATGTAACGTGCCCATTGTTTCGTTTATTTTAATACTTACTTTCAACTGGCAACAATTTCCATCTACAAATTAAAAGACTCCTGGCATTTGAAATGTGGAAATTCCCCGCCTTTAAGCAATGAGCTAAGAACATTTAATTTTATTTATTTTTTCTGAATGTATGAGTATCTTAAATAAATTGCACAATGGACAGAATCCATAGTCCGGCTTGAGGACAAAGACAGTAAACCTATAACAAGATTATTCTGTTGCTGGATTTTTTTTTCTTTTCAAAGGAGCTCTGTTGTTCTGACCCTAGGTCCCAGTAAAAATAAAGCAAGCTCAGCTTGGATAAGTATCAATTTTACATTGATTTATGGCAATACCTATAGTCTGTATATGACTTTTGCTGAGCCCATCATAAGCTAAATGTAAGTATTTTAGGAAATAAAGGAATTACTAAAATAAATATATATATATTTTTAATTATATGCAAGTGTCTGTAGGCAAACGTCTAGCCCCCATTTAGGGCACTACCTAATATATTGGCCCCTCCCTATCACATGAACAACTAAGCTATTAGCTATTATCACTTTTAGCTCTAATACAAAGCCCACTGTCCTTGTGCTGGTGGGATTTCTCCTTAGCCAGTCACTATAATTGCTCAGCATGGTTTCTGCTCTTCAGAGAGGGGACAGGACATTCTACTCATCCATCTGCTCTTCTGTCTCAGCTTCCCTGTCTCCTGCAGGACAACTCCTCAACTGAAACCACTTTCACATTGCAGCCCCTGCAATATTCCAGGTTTTTGTAGTGTCTCAGAGACCCCGTTCACACTGCACCTTGGACCCAGGAATTTCCCATGTCGACCACGTTCATACTGAACCCGGGTCTACCCTGCCAATCAGTGTCAGTCGTCACAAGAGGAGTTTTGATTGGCTGAAAAATGGTAAGGTCATTTAAAGGGGACTTTTTTTTTGCACACAAAGATGAGGCCAAAGTGGGTGGTGACTGTTCACAGCATTGCCTTATGTGTTTATTACTATACGTGCCGTCTGTGGATTCTACTACTTATGAGGGAGAACGTACAAATACCTCTGCAGAACTCATTCATACCACCACCATCACCGCCAATATGTCATCAATAATCAAGTAAAGCGGACATAAGGTTACCTTAACAAAATATTTTTATTCAAAGTGTAAAATACTTTTTTAAAGGGTACATATTACGTCATATGTACCGATATAAAAATCACAAAGTGTGTGTGTTTTCAACAAGATCTGTATATTATAGCATTTACAAAAAAAAATACAAATATAGACACACATGTGCCAAAACAGTAATGCAAGAAAAAGTTTTTCAAGTGCTTACAATAGAAACATTTTAAATACAGAAAACATTTTAAATAGTGTTAGCCTTAAACCCAAGCAAACATTATAACTGTACTGTACATACTTTTATTACCTATAACTGACGGTAATGTGGGTACTCGGGGTTTGTGAAGTAGCCGGGTACTCAGGGTTATGTGTAGTAGACGGATACTCTGGGGTATGTGGAGCCATTTGAGGAGGATGTGGAGTGTTTAGTTGTGTACCTGAGTTAGCGGGAAATATTTGTTGCAATCTGTTATATAAAGGGTAAGGGTCCTCAATGTGGTATGGAGGTTGTGGTTGAGGTTGTGCAAGTCCTTGCAGTCTTGGCATCAGGCGATCTAGGAAAGCCATCATAAATTTGCAGTCCTCCCTCAGAATCCGCTCCTGCATACCCAGTATTTGGGTAATGAAAGAGTCCTGTTCGCGCTCATTATCCATGAACCGTTGCTGATGTGCGTCTTCTTGGGCCACCATAGCCATATCTATTTCCTTGTGCTGTTCTACCATTACTGTCCTCATGGCTTTTGTTGCTTGTTCCATCTTATTTAGTTTATTTTTCCTTTTAGGAAAATTGTAAACTACAAATGGGAAAAAGAAAGGAAATACATTAGGGCCACCGAGGATGAAGGAATATTGCTGCTAAATTAAATAGCAGTGTTGTAAGCTGATATGTACTTGAGGCCTCTTCCCTCCTACACACTAGTTTCATGCTGCAACATATACGTGTTCATGTTTTAATATGTTTTTACATTTACTTTTGGAGTTTTGCAGTTTTGCTTAGTTATTAGTTTAGTAATGTTAAACTTTCATATATTTATTTCATTTATTTTAAAAAAAATTACATTAATAAATTAACTGTTTGAACGTAATGTCGGGGTCTGCGTCGAAAGTCAAAGGTTGTGTCGCTGGCAAAGGTTGTGTCTCTTGCAACGCTGGTGTGTCTGGTGACAGTTGTGCTGCTGGCAAAGGTTGTGAGTCTGCCAATTCCTCTGATGACATATTCATGGTTTCTTCATTCACATTTGAACACTCCAAATCAGCATGTTCTTCCAGCGATTCATCGCTAATCATCAGGGCCGCCTTTCCCATTGGGCACAATGGGCAGATGCCCGGAGGCCCTGCAGCCCATGTCTGGCGTGATGTCATCACGCCCGCCCGACATCCATTGCGGAGGGCGACGGAGGAGGAGACCATGGAGGGAGCCGGATCGCCAGCTGACAGCAAGGTAAGTATTTTCTTATTTTTTTTCAGGTTTGTTTTTTTTTTTGCTGCCTCCGACGGGCCCCCCTGGGCTGCAGGGCCCATATATATAATAATTTAATTTTTTTGTATATATAGGGGCCCCGGTGCACTGCTGTACCCGAGGGCCCAAGATGTTCTTAAGAGGACCCTGCTAATCATCAGTGATGGCACACTTGACTGACTGGAAAAAAGAACATTGATTTTATAATGTGACAGATTATATAGTGTATATACAGTGTATACATATATATATATATATATATATATATATATATATATATATATATATATATATATATATATATATACTGTGTTCATGGAAGAAAAGTAGATGACTGTTAACTGTTATGATACTGAGATTACATCATTACATGCTGATAACCCTAAAGCCATAAAGTCAGATGTCAGTCAATAAATGGAGTTTGGCAAGATCTATGCCTTTAGCGAAGTGACAGCCTTGTCAGAGATCAAATCATTTGTTGCATTAAAGAAAATTCATTCAGTGAGAAAGTTCTCTGTAAAACTCCAATTTGAGTAAAAATATTGTTTTTGAGTTCACTCACATTCTTAAGAAGCATGACATAAACAAATTACATTCACCTAGGTAGATTATACAACCCTCAAATGCAGGCAACATATACAGTAGTTTTACAAATACTAGCATCCCCAAGCACTCAATGGATGCCAGGACTTGCGATTCTCCTTGGAATTCACAAAATAACAGTTAGGACATATTTCCACGGTTTACTTTACATAAATGCTGTGTGAGCCAGTTAGTGTGGCACTCTTTATATAAGGGGAGATGGGAGGGAGATGTAGGTGACTGGAGGGAAGTACCAAGAGAAAGTTGTAATCGCACAAGGAAAAGGACTAACCTCAATCTTAACATCAAGAAAAATTTGTTTAAATTATATAGATGAGGGGGAGCCCTTCCAACATATAGCAACTATTACTCATAAAGACCAGAGTTGGAACTTAAGGACAAAAAGGCACTCCAGTCAATTTGTAATGTTAAACAAATCCCTTTGAGAGACTACATGTATAAATTCATTAATTGACATATAGCCTTTATTAGGGAAAAAAAGATGGCGAAATATTAAAAACAGAGAGACAAAAATGTGATTGAAAAATAAGAAAATGTGAAATAAAAACAGAAAGAGCCCTTCGTAGCAGCCACAATTTTATAAGAGACCAAGATTACTCCTTGTCTCATAGCAAGAGATTAATATAGCTGATTAGTAATATATTTATCATACCAATATTTACATCAAGGATGTAAGATGTCATTATACATGGACAATTTATTATGCCACTTTAGAGAAGTATCAGGCCGATGACATTATTCCTAAATTAGCAAAGCATCTTCCTTTAGCAATGCCACTGAAAACTTCAGGAAAGAGTGGCAGATCATTTTAAATCAATTCTCTACTGCACTAGTAGCATTGATTCTAAAGGAAAGGAGTAGAGAACTAAGAACTTTGCAGGAACAAATCAATAACCTCCAGGCTCTCACTGAACCTTTCTCTGATTTAGAAGATTTTAGGGTTCTTGAAAGCAAAATTACTGCCAAAATTAATAAAAACATGAAGCAGCTCATCCAGAAAAAAACAGAAAAAACTTTTAAGGGATTAATATTCCCAAGATGATTCACACCAATTTGATGAACAATTATCGTCTAGAAATAATAGACTAGGAGTACCTCCCTTAAAGGATCATTCCTATCAACACCATAGGGCCTTCAACCATAAGTTTGTGTCTCCCATTAATAAAGAGACACTATCAAATTTGTCGACTATAGATATGATAATTTCAAAATGAAAAATGTTGATAGAAGGCATCAGATGACGAGTTCCAATAATATTGAACACAATGCAGATGCAAATTTTTCTAAAAGAGGTTTCAGACCCTTTCAAACTAGAAGATTAAGAAATCTCAATGGAAGGAGATATTCCAATTCCTCTTTATTTAAGTTAACCCCTAAGAATAGATTCAGTTGAATTGATAAATCAGGAATCCACTTCTCCCACGTTTTTTGGACCATGTAAGTCCATAAACAAGATTCAGATAAAAATTACTAAGAACAAAAGCGGTACAAGGGGTTTAAGCATCACTTAAGAGATCCAAAAAATTGAGAGAAATGGAAAAAAAAAAGAGAAAAGTTATGAACCAGAAAGCTGTAGAAACTACAAATACTAGAGAAGAAGCTAAGACGAAAATCTTCAATCTCAGTTCATATTCACTTAATAAAGAGGAGAGTCTTAGAAAAGGGATTCAAATTTGCCCCTACTAGTAATGTGAACTTTTTCTGGATTTTCAGAGATCTGTTAGAAAATTGCTTTTGAAACAAATTACCTCTTAGATAAATATAGGGGCCCCAATACCATCAATGATGATGAATATGGATATATAGCTATTGACAATCCCCAAACTCCTTCTCTCTACATTTTCCCTAAGATTCACAAAGATATCAATAACCCTCCTGAAAGACCCATAGTATCAGGTGTAAATACTTTAACTTCAAATGTATCTGCTTTTATTGATTCCCATCTTAAACCTCTGGTATTTTCCACTACGTCATATCTGAAGGATACCACTGATGTCCTTAATAAACTCTCACTAATAAAATGGGACCCAGATTGGACACTAGTAACAGCGGATGTAAAATCTTTATACACCATTATTGAACATACAACTGATTTAGAAGCTTCAAAATATATTTTGGAAAAAAACAACACAGAATCCAATTTTAAGAACTTTCTTTTGGAGGGTATTGCATTTATCTTACAAAATAATTATTTTTTATTATAATAAACAATTTTATCTTCAAAAGGATTGCACTACTATGGGTACCAACTTCGCCCCAGGTTAAGCCAATTTGTTTATTGCACATTGGGAAGATAGTGCCATCTGGTGTAATAATGAGTTCAGGGCCGACCTGGTATCTTGGTTTCATTTTATAGACGATATACTGTTTATTTGGAGAGGAAGTTCAAAGAAACCTCTGAAATTTTGTGAATATCTTAATTCCAATCAATGTGATATCTTACTCTTTTTTGATGGCAGCTAAGTAAGTGTTAATTTCCTTGATATTATGATTTATGTTAAATAAAATGTACTACAGACTAAATTGTATAAAAAAATCTACTGATCTAATTCTCTTATATAATTCTCAAGGGAGCATCACTTAAGATGGTTAAGAAATATTCTGTACTCTCAATTTATCAGGTGTAGAAGAAATTGCACTGAAGCTACTGAATTTATGTGCCATGTTGATAGATTATCAGAGGATTTTAGACAAAGGGGTTACTCTGAATCTCTTATTGAAGAAGCTAAAGAAAAAGCCCATGCATTAGTGTCACGGGCACTAGGAGTCTTTACCCAGGGATCACCAGATGGTAGGCTTACCAGAGCAATGTAGATGGTAATAGGGTACTCTGGTAGCTGGGTGATCACGGAACATGAAATGATGGCCGATGAGATGCTCAGGAAAGTCTATGACTAGCAACACTGGTAATAATGAGGTAAAGATACACAAGGAACTGTATGGACAAGGACACGTGAAGGTAGTCAGTGGTCTGCGATAGCAAGTTGTACCACTGCTATAGTGAGGAGGAATGTCCAACAGAAACAAGGAGGTGATGAGAGTCAGCGGTCTGCGGGTAGCAAGTTGTACCGTTGTCTGAGTGAAGGAATGGAATCCAAGTGGAGGTATCCAGGTAGTCAGTGGTCTGCGGTAGCAAGTTGTACCACTGCTATGTGAGAGGATAATGGAACAGGTGATACCGGAAACAGGGATCAGTGGTCTGACATCAGCAAGTTGTACCACTGAATATATATGTGAGGAGGTGCACGGGGGAAGACTGCAACACAGGATATACACAGGCACCTTATACACGATCCACAGTAATATGCACAATATAGATATATATATATGTAAATGACTGATTAGGTCTGCAATCTAGAAAGTCTCTTGAAATAGTCCAGCACAATGATAACACAGTCAATGATGGCAATAGACTCAGCGGATAGCAGACTCCAGAGAGAACCAAACACAGTCCAGCAAGATATGCAATACACAGCACAGTCAATGAGAAGTATGCATACCGTGGTTCAGCAGTAGCAGTCAGATGGGATTGCAGCGGTACCTGAGCGGCTGGAGACCGACTGGATAGGAAGTCCCTGGATAGGAGAAGCAGCGGTCTAGCAGGTGCAGCGCACAGGTGAGTAGACCGACAGGGACACGAATCCACAGGAGTCAGCAACACGTGGAACTGGACTCATAGGAAACCCAGGAGAATGGAGATGATCCAGCAGAGGGTAGTAGAAGAGATACAAATCCAATGCTGACAGGAGGGTAGAGGCCAGTGGAACACGTGAAGGCGTGGAGAGTGGATCAGCAGGAGATGGACGATAGCGCTGACCACAGCGGCAGGACTCAGCGGCACACGGAGGTAACCAGTAGCAACCACAGGAACCAACAGCGATGGGAAACAGGAGTGCAGCGCAGGGCAGGAGCTGTAGATCACGAAGTGTAGCAGATGGTAATGAAAAGCGGCAGTCTCGAGGAAGTCACAGCAAAGATGAGATGAGAGTGTAGTGCACGGAGGCAGCGGATAGTAATCAGCTGGCAGTCACGATGTTGAACACAGGCGAGTTGCAAGCAGGAGACTGTAGTGCACAGAGGCAGCGGATAGTAGTCAGCTGGCAGTCACGATGTTGAACACAGGCGAGTTGCAAGCAGGAGACTGTAGTGCACAGAGGCAGCGGATAGTAGTCAGCTGGCAGTCACGATGTTGAACACAGGCGAGTTGCAAGCAGGAGACTGTAGTGCACGGAGGCAGCGGATAGAAATCAGCAAACAGACTAGATGAGAAGCAGGTGAGTGAGGTAAAAGCTGGAGTGCACGGAGGCAGCGGATAGCAATGAGTAAACAGTCACATTGATATAAAATAACGTTGAAGTGGTGTAGAAGACTGTAGTGCACGGAGGCAGCGGATAGGAATCAGCAAACAGTCATGATGATACAGTTGATGGTAGAAGTGGTATGGAACCACAGTAGTAGAAGTGGTTTGGAAACCACAGGAATCAGCAGCACTGAATACACAAGAACACAGGAACACCTTCAGAGACTCATGAGGAATGAGACTCCAAGATCAGGCAACGTGGTAGTGACCACAGGTGCTTAATATAGGGAGGTTGCCTGATCTGCCAATTAAGTTAAAGGGGTATACACTGAAGTATAGAAAAGGGCTGCGCATGCGCAGACCCTCAGGAAGGTGGACGGCCACGGTTCCTAAATGTCCGGGAAGAGGCACTCACGGTCCGGTGAGTGACAGTACCCCCCCTTTTAAAGGTGGGCACAGAACGCCTGGAACCGGGCTTGTCCGGATTTTTGGAGTAAAACTTCTTCAAAAGGGCAGGAGCATTAAGATCTTCAGCTTTGATCCAAGAGCGCTCCTCAGGACCAAAGCCCTTCCAATGAACGAGGAAGTGGAGGACTCCTCGCGAAATTTTTGCATCTAGTACCTCGGTAATCTCAAAATCCTCCTCCTGATGAACTTGAACTGGCTGCGGAGCTGAGGGAGGAGTTGAAAAACGGTTGATAATAAGAGGTTTGAGCAAAGATACATGGAAGGCATTAGAAATCCGAAGACTCTTAGGAAGAAGGAGTTTCACACATACTGGATTGATAACTTGAATGATCCTATATGGACCAATAAAACGAGGGGCGAATTTCATGGATGGAACCTTCAAACGAATATTTTTTGTGGATAACCAGACACGATCTCCAATTTTTAGTGGTGGAATAGCCCGCCTCTTCTTATCAGCGAAAGATTTATATTTGACAGATGTCTTCTTCAAACAGGTTCTAACCTGAGACCAGATATTTTTAAAGGTCTGACAAACAGTCTCCACCGCAGGAACTTGGGTGGGCGGGAGGGCAGGAAATTCCGGAAAAGACGGATGGTGACCGTAGACCACAAAGAATGGAGTTTTGGATGATGACTCATGGTACATGTTGTTATGGGCGAACTCAGCCCAAGGGAGTAACTCTACCCAGTTGTCTTGATTGGCTGATGAAAATATCCTTATAAAAGTCTCAAGATCTTGATTGACACGTTCGGTTTGTCCATTGGATTGTGGATGGTAAGAAGATGAGAGTGCTAATCGTATGCCCAAGGTTTTACAAAGGGCTCGCCAGAATCTGGACACGAATTGTACTCCTCTATCAGACACAATCTCAGATGGACATCCATGGATACGGAAGATCTCTTTAATGAAATGTTCAGCCAGGATAGACGAGGAAGGCAAACCAGACAGAGGGATGAAATGAGCCATCTTCGAAAATCTGTCCACTACCACCCAAATAGTGTTATGGTTCTTACTAGGTGGTAAGTCAGTAACGAAATCCATACTAATATGGGTCCATGGTTTGGACGGAATGGGTAGTGGTCGCAGCAACCCTGCTGGGGTTCTGCGGGAGGATTTGAATTGCGAACATAATTCACAGGAAGCAATGAACTCTTTGACGTCTCTCCTCATTGAAGGCCACCAGTAACTTCGAGAGAGGATCTCAAAAGTCTTGTGTTCACCGGCGTGTCCAGAAAAACGAGAGGCATGGAACCACGAAAGGATTTTCCTCCTTAGAGTAGGAGGCACGAGGGTCTTCCCAAATGGTAGCGTTTTGGTGGATGAAGCAGCCAGTGAGATACATTTGGGGTCTAGAATGGTATGGTTGGAAACCTCTTCTATATCAGAGGACGTAGCAAAGGCTCTAGATAAGGCATCAGCTTTTTTGTTCTTGGCAGCTGGTTTGAAGGTAATTATTAATTCAAAACGGGAAAAGAAAAGAGACCATCTTGCTTGACGAGGGTTCAAGCATTGGGCAGACTGGAGATATGACAAGTTCTTATGATCCGTGAAGATCGTCACCGGATGGCGAGCTCCCTCCAACAAGTATCTCCATTCCTCTAATGCGGCTTTGATAGCCAGTAATTCCTTGTCTCCGATGGTATAATTCTTCTCTGCGGGTAGGAGACCCCGAGAATAGAAGGCACAAGGGTGGAATTTTTGCTGTTCCGAGCGTTGGGAGAGAATAGCTCCTAAGCCCACATTAGAGGCATCTACTTCTAGGAAAAAAGGGAGTGTCACATCAGGCTGACGAAGGATTGGAGCCGAAGAGAAGGACTCTTTTAATGTTTGAAAGGCTTGAATAGCCTCAGTAGACCATTGCTTAGGATTAGCCCCTTTACGAGTCAGGGCCACAATAGGAGATGCAATGGAAGAAAAGTCTTGAATGAAGCGTCTATAGTAATTGGCAAAACCTAAAAAACGCTGGATGGCACGAAGAGTAGTTGGCTGGGGCCAATGTAGTACAGCATTTACTTTGTCAGGATCCATCTTCAGACCAACTCCGGAAACAATATACCCCAAGAATGGAATCTGGGGTAATTCGAATGAACATTTTTCTAATTTACAGAACAATGAATTTTTCCGTAGCCTGGAGAGGACTTCTGCCACATGTTGGTGGTGAGAAGGCAGGTCCTGTGAAAAAATCAATATGTCGTCCAGGTAGACGACGACACATACATATAATAAGTCCCGAAAAATCTCATTGATGAAGCCCTGAAAAACAGCGGGGGCATTACATAGCCCGAAAGGCATTACCAGATATTCGTAATGCCCGTCTCTGGTGTTAAACGCCGTCTTCCATTCGTCACCGGAACGGATTCTGATTAAATTGTAAGCACCACGAAGATCCAACTTAGTAAAAATACGGGCTCCCTTAATGCGGTCAAATAGCTCAGTGATCAACGGAATGGGATACCGGTTCTTGATAGTAATGGCATTGAGTCCACGAAAATCTATACAAGGGCGTAATGATCCATCCTTCTTTTTGACAAAGAAGAACCCAGCTCCAGCGGGCGAGGTGGAAGGTCGAATGAACCCACGCTGGAGGTTCTCCCGTATATATTCAGATGTAGCTTGAGTTTCAGGTAACGAGAGTGGATAGACCCGGCCTCTGGGAGGAGTCTTGCCAGGAAGAAGATCAATCGGACAATCCCAAGAACGATGAGGAGGAAGACGTTCAGACTGAGCTTTATCAAAAACATCGGTAAATGAAGCATATTGAGGAGGGAGTCCCGGTGAAATAGCTGAAATGGAAGCTTGCTGTACCTTGAGAGGAATGACTTGGGAAAGGCAATGATGGTGACATTCAGGCCCCCAAGACGTGACTTGAGGGGTGCGCCAGTCAATCTGGGGAGAGTGACACTGAAGCCATGGAAGGCCTAGGACAATCGGACTTGTCGTAACAGGAAGAATTAAAAACGATATCTCTTCATGATGCAGAGCACCAATCTGAAGGGTTACTGGAGACGTACTCTGGGTGATGAGACCGTTGATGAGACGTGATCCATCGATAGCCGTCACAGTAATGGGAGTTTTTAAGGTAATCATTGGTAGAGACCATTGATTAACTAACGATTTGGAAATAAAATTTCCTGCTGCTCCGGAATCAATCAATGCCTGTGACTCAAAGGTCTTGGTAGCAAAGGAAATAGTCACATCAAAAGCGCAGACTTTAGATTTCATAGACGATGGAGAGGACTCCAGGGACCCTAACTTCACCTCTCCAGAACTAGTTAGGGCCTGGCATTTCCCGATCTCTTAGGGCAGGAGCTGAGGACATGAGTGGAATCAGCACAATAGATACAGAGTCTATTCTTGACTCTTCGTTTCCTCTCCTCAGAAGATAACTTGGAACGTCCAATCTCCATGGGAATCACAGCGGGTGACACTGGACGAAATTGAGGGTTAGAGCGAAAAGGTGCTTTAGCAGAAGTCGTTTTCTCAGCCTCTCTTTCACGAAATCTCATATCAACACGATGGCATAGAGAGATCAAATCTTCAAGTGACGAAGGAAGCTCTTGGGTAGTCAGTGCATCTTTAATTTTATCGGAAAGCCCCTGCCAGAAGGCGGCAACTAAGGCTTCAGTGTTCCACTGAAGTTCAGAGGCTAAGATCCTAAATTGAATGACGTACTGGCCTACAGTATGAGATCCTTGTCGCAGACGGAGGATGCTGGAAGCAGCGGAGGTCACACGACCTGGTTCATCGAACACACTTCGGAATGTAGAAATGAATTTGGCACTATCTTGTAATATTGGATCGTTCCTCTCCCACAGAGGGGAGGCCCAAGCCAGGGCTTGTCCTGAAAACAAAGAGATAAGATAGGCCACTCTGGAACGATGGGTAGAAAAATTTTGAGGTTGGAGCTCAAAATGGACTGAACATTGGTTAAGGAAACCCCTACAAGTTTTGGGGTCTCCATCGTACTTTGACGGAGTAGGCAGGTGAAGCGTGGAAGCTATAGACACCTGGGATGGCAATGGGGAAACGGAGGAAAGCACAGGAGCTTCAGTAGTAGCTGTCACAGTCTGTCCAGATGTTCCTTGGGAGGTTAATGACTGATAACACTGAAGTAACAGCTGTTGGCGGGCATCCTGTTGCTCCACACGGCTAACCAGATGTTGCAGCATCTCTTTGGCGGTAGGTTCCACATCTGGGTCTGTCATGGCCTGATCTTACTGTCACGGGCACTAGGAGTCTTTACCCAGGGATCACCAGATGGTAGGCTTACCAGAGCAATGTAGATGGTAATAGGGTACTCTGGTAGCTGGGTGATCACGGAACATGAAATGATGGCCGATGAGATGCTCAGGAAAGTCTATGACTAGCAACACTGGTAATAATGAGGTAAAGATACACAAGGAACTGTATGGACAAGGACACGTGAAGGTAGTCAGTGGTCTGCGATAGCAAGTTGTACCACTGCTATAGTGAGGAGGAATGTCCAACAGAAACAAGGAGGTGATGAGAGTCAGCGGTCTGCGGGTAGCAAGTTGTACCGTTGTCTGAGTGAAGGAATGGAATCCAAGTGGAGGTATCCAGGTAGTCAGTGGTCTGCGGTAGCAAGTTGTACCACTGCTATGTGAGAGGATAATGGAACAGGTGATACCGGAAACAGGGATCAGTGGTCTGACATCAGCAAGTTGTACCACTGAATATATATGTGAGGAGGTGCACGGGGGAAGACTGCAACACAGGATATACACAGGCACCTTATACACGATCCACAGTAATATGCACAATATAGATATATATATATGTAAATGACTGATTAGGTCTGCAATCTAGAAAGTCTCTTGAAATAGTCCAGCACAATGATAACACAGTCAATGATGGCAATAGACTCAGCGGATAGCAGACTCCAGAGAGAACCAAACACAGTCCAGCAAGATATGCAATACACAGCACAGTCAATGAGAAGTATGCATACCGTGGTTCAGCAGTAGCAGTCAGATGGGATTGCAGCGGTACCTGAGCGGCTGGAGACCGACTGGATAGGAAGTCCCTGGATAGGAGAAGCAGCGGTCTAGCAGGTGCAGCGCACAGGTGAGTAGACCGACAGGGACACGAATCCACAGGAGTCAGCAACACGTGGAACTGGACTCATAGGAAACCCAGGAGAATGGAGATGATCCAGCAGAGGGTAGTAGAAGAGATACAAATCCAATGCTGACAGGAGGGTAGAGGCCAGTGGAACACGTGAAGGCGTGGAGAGTGGATCAGCAGGAGATGGACGATAGCGCTGACCACAGCGGCAGGACTCAGCGGCACACGGAGGTAACCAGTAGCAACCACAGGAACCAACAGCGATGGGAAACAGGAGTGCAGCGCAGGGCAGGAGCTGTAGATCACGAAGTGTAGCAGATGGTAATGAAAAGCGGCAGTCTCGAGGAAGTCACAGCAAAGATGAGATGAGAGTGTAGTGCACGGAGGCAGCGGATAGTAATCAGCTGGCAGTCACGATGTTGAACACAGGCGAGTTGCAAGCAGGAGACTGTAGTGCACAGAGGCAGCGGATAGTAGTCAGCTGGCAGTCACGATGTTGAACACAGGCGAGTTGCAAGCAGGAGACTGTAGTGCACAGAGGCAGCGGATAGTAGTCAGCTGGCAGTCACGATGTTGAACACAGGCGAGTTGCAAGCAGGAGACTGTAGTGCACGGAGGCAGCGGATAGAAATCAGCAAACAGACTAGATGAGAAGCAGGTGAGTGAGGTAAAAGCTGGAGTGCACGGAGGCAGCGGATAGCAATGAGTAAACAGTCACATTGATATAAAATAACGTTGAAGTGGTGTAGAAGACTGTAGTGCACGGAGGCAGCGGATAGGAATCAGCAAACAGTCATGATGATACAGTTGATGGTAGAAGTGGTATGGAACCACAGTAGTAGAAGTGGTTTGGAAACCACAGGAATCAGCAGCACTGAATACACAAGAACACAGGAACACCTTCAGAGACTCATGAGGAATGAGACTCCAAGATCAGGCAACGTGGTAGTGACCACAGGTGCTTAATATAGGGAGGTTGCCTGATCTGCCAATTAAGTTAAAGGGGTATACACTGAAGTATAGAAAAGGGCTGCGCATGCGCAGACCCTCAGGAAGGTGGACGGCCACGGTTCCTAAATGTCCGGGAAGAGGCACTCACGGTCCGGTGAGTGACAATTAGATAGAGAAGGATGTTTGAGTAAGAATCTTACTATAAGTTACAGTAAAACGACCAATAATGATTATAGACAGTGGTCATTTATGGCAAGATACAATGATCAACATAAAGAGATTGATCGGATCGTCACCAAATATTGGGGACTACTCAAAAAGGACAACGTTATTGGTCTGATCCTTCCAGAACATCCTAATTTCATATATAGGAAGGCAAAAAACCTTAAAGATAAATTAGTCAAAGGCCCATTATCTGAAAAAACAAATGGAATACGATCAAAAGGTTTCCACAGATGTGAGATCTGTGCCATGTGTAAAAATACTTACACTCAGGACATGAACAGCAAAATTACTACTTTTCAAATAGGGAACACTAACTGTACCATTGATGAATTAATTACATGCCATATGAAAAATGTGATATATTCAGTTAAATGCAAATGTAATAAATATTATGTAGGCCGTACCTCTCGATCATTGAAAATACGCATGTCTGAACATTTTTACAACATCAAAAAAGGATGCTATACCCAAACCTTATGTGAGGAAACGGGGTTGCTATTTGACTAAGAACTTTGTATTTATCATCCATTTCTCACAGTTTAATGTACTTTTTAATCCTTGGCCCAGTCTAAGTATATACACGAGAGCATCGGTGTATTATGTGTATTATTATTTCATGTTATTAGGTACATTTTGCCCTTGCTATTACCTGCAATATTGTATATAGTATAAATATAAAGAATATTGCCATACTGTGTGGAAATAACAGGACAACAGCAGTCATTTTGCTAGTGTTAGCTAATGCAATTACCATTTGTCTCAAATGTCCATTCTTATGAGGGGCACCATAGATTTGGTTTGTAATCAGAACAATGTCTGAGTTAACTGGTTGGCAGCCCATGTTAATTAGCTAGGTCAACAGGTAATCTGAGAGATAATGAGGTTAGAACTTCTAAATGATATGCAATGTGCCTCCATATTAATATATTGGATGAAATAACATGTAAGCGTGCAGTGTTATTCCCTGCTGTTATATTGTAACCCCATGTTTAGGGAATCCAGCCAAAATAGCTAATTGAGTTAAGCCATTCTATTGTTTAATCAAGGTAACAGGGACAGTATGTCTAGCAGCTAAAGTGTCCCTGCTGAAAGGGGGAGGTTTGAGACATTTGACCCTCCTTCCTGTGTATACAGGGAAGAATATAAGGAGAGCAGAATTCAAGGGAGCTATTCTAGTTTGGAGGATCATGGTGTACAAGACATCAAAGGACTCTGAGACAGGCATTGTGGTGTCGCTGGAGGGAACCCTACCAGGACAGGGCCCGTGTGAGCCAGTAACCCAGGCTGGGCGACACCATAACTGTTTTGCTAATCGGTAATGGTAATATTGCGGGAGGAAAGACTTTGAAAGAGACCGAGATTATTACTTTGGAGTGCTGACTGCAAAAGGCTACTGGAGGATACATGCTACCATTGATCCTGTAACTTGTGAACGTCTTGTGGTGTGCTTTCAAAATAAAGTCTTATTTTGGATATATTCTGGCCTACCCGAGTGAGTTGAATCCCACAGAGGGTAACTGCCATTCCAGCTAAGGGTGGTATCCTCACACCTTAACTCAACATTTTGCAGGTAACCATTACTGTTCAATCAATGGAATTGTTGAATTTATGGGTATCACCATGGTTACTGCAAATTGGAAATATAGAGACATTGAAACCACATTAGCAAGAACAGAAATGTATTGGATACATAAATTACAGACCCTTGTTCCAAATGGGTTGAATGTTGATTTCGAGCTCCATTGCTTCTTATAACATTCATGTAAATTCGGATCAATAGTACTTATAAGGAGTTCATGTTCTGTATATAAGTAAATTAAAGTATAGTATGCCTCAAACAATTCAAAACGCAATCTACGATTCGAAAAAGTGTGTTCAAGTCAAGAAGCCTAATATAGAGAATAATCCATCGTGATTATAAAAACGAAAATAATATACTACTTATAATAATAGAAGGTGTCTAGTTAATAAAATTTAACTTTATTTTTGTATTTATTTATAGTCACTGTATTTATTTGTACAAGCTTTGTATTTATAATTATATAATCTTACAATGTTGCATAAGTCTTTTAGCAACTAAAGTTTGATTGGTTCTAAGCATCACATGGTTGGATAAATATCTAATTGGTATTTCACTATAGATATGCAGTGGCGCACACAGGGGGGGTTTCTGGGTCTCCAGAAACCCCCCTCCCCTATGCTAAAAAGTGCCCTACATATCGGCACTGTAGTATACAGCAGCCGCGGCGCTGTCTAAGAAGCGTCTGCGGCGGTGCTGTATTGTATACAGCACCGCCGCGGACGCTTCTTTGACAGCGCCGCGGCTGCTGTATACTACAGTGCAGCCGAAACGGAGCGCGGCAGGTTTCCTGAAAAATCCTCTGTGCGCCCCTGATATGAGGCTGTCATTATTGAGTGGCGTTAGTGTCACATGATCGTGATATACCCGACATTGTTAGTATTGAGAGACATTAGTGTCACATGATCGGTTTGTAGTAACAATCTTTGTGCAGTTATAAGGTGAATTATGACTATAAAATGGATTGAAGGCCCGCATTCCCATTCGCCTTACTTCCTAAGCTTACACTGCACTTTTTTCCAAAAACGCTATATTTATAATTCTACAATGGCGTTTAGTATTTCAGAAACTAATGTCCTAACTTGTTCCAAGCATCACATGATTGGATGAGCATCCAATTGGTACCTCCCTATGGAAATGATGCTGTGAGTATCGAGTGAAGTCATATGATCGGGTTATCCCCAACGTTGTTAATATTGAGTGACATCATCATCACATGATCGGGCCTCATGTATGGAATAACAAGTCCGTATAGTTATAAGGTGAATTGCTATTATCAAATGAATGAAGGTCTGACATTTTTATAGATTGTCTGACATTTCTTATAGATCATCTAAGTTAAGTTTTTTTAAGCTCTATAGAGTTTATTTCATGTGCTTCCTGATGGATTCATCCAATCACAGTGTTTGGACTGATGTAATCATGTGATTTAATCTGTGTTAGCAAGAAGTCTGTAAATATATATGCATTTCGTTTGGAATATTTATTGTATGACGTTAGTATTATTGTATTTTGTTTATATAAGAATGTACCTATTTTATATGTTTTATATTAATTTTTGTACATATGAAGCAAGGTTTTTCTTAACAGATCACGTGACCCGAGAAAGTCACATTACTAAGTTTTTTAAACTATATAAAGCTGCTTTGTTATTACTTAATATGCCTTGATAAAGACCTGTGGAAGGTCGAAACTCGTTAGTATCTTGCACCTCCAACCTGTCAGTGACCACCATGTCTTCTACAGTTCAAAATATATCCAGTGGATTATCTGAAAAATGAACTTTATTAAATGCCTTTTCCATTGGCCATATCTGGTAGGCGGCCATTACCTGGCGTTCTTTGGAGTGTTATATCAGTGTGTTAATATATGTTCTGATGTATTCAGAGATTTGTTTTTTATTTCTTTTAGAGTGTTATTGAAGAATAAATACATTATGGAAAGTAATACAATATTGCAATATCCTTCTCTCTTTTTTCATGTACATTATTCTATCAGTGCGAGTGACCATTCAAAATATTGGCACAATAAGAAGCATTTCCATCTATTCCGTGGATTGTACTAAGAATGAACTATTCAGTTTTTTGGACCTGTACTTTAATTTATGAACTTATGACATGTTAGTCCTATGTACACTGCCCAGGGATGTTTATCTACTGCTGATGTTATTTTTATAATGTTTTTGGTTTGTGGATGATAACCCTGATTTTCATCTTAGGCAGCCACCGTATAGGAGCGCTCTAAGTAATACACTGTTTACTGGCCATGTATAATGTCATCTTACATCTTTGATGTGAATATTGGTATGATAAATAAATGAGTAGTCAGCTATATTAATCTGTTGCTATGAGACAAGGAGTAATCTTGGTCTCTTATAAAATTGTGGCTGCTAAGGAAGGGTCTTTCTGTTTTTATTTCACATTTTATTATTTTTCAGTCACATTTCTGTCTGTCTGAATTTAATAGTTCGCCATCTTTTTTCCTAATAAAGGCTATATGCCAGTTACTGAATTTATATATGTTGTCTCTCAAAGGGATTTGTTTAACATTACAGTAGATAAACACAATATATTTTATTATGTATTATTGGACTGGAGTGCCTTTTTGTCCTTAAGTTCCAATTCTGGTCTTTATGAGTAATAGTTGCTATAAGTTACAAAAGCCCCCCCTCAACTATATAATTTAAACAAATTTATCTTGATGTTTAAGATTGAGGTTAGTCATTTTCCTTGTGTGATTAGAACTTTTCTTCCCTCCAACCACTTACTTTTCCCTCCCATCTCCCCCTTATATAAAGAGTGCAACACTAACTGGCTCACACAGCATGTATGTAAGTAAACAATGGACATTTGTCCTAGTTGTCCCAGCATGAGGGACATCTCCTAGCTGATCAGGATAATCTACTAAAATTAGGACTATCCTGATGGAATTGGGACAGTTGACAGGTAAAGGATGTTGACCACTGAATATAAAAATACAATGGTTGATTATTCGTATTTATAAATCCCTGTACAGAAACATACATGAAAAACAAAGCACAGGGTGCTGAAAATTTCAGTCTATGTATAGATATATACAAATACATTTTCTATTGTATGTATTTATATTAATTAATTAATTACATATATATATATATATACATATATATATATATATATATATATATATATATACACACACAAGTTAACCCGTGCATGATACTCATGCATTCTAGTCAAATCAAGCTACTTAAGGTCTTAAAAAGGTTCTTGTCATGCATTTGGGCCTAGCCCAGGCCTTCTCAGGGGAAGAGCGTTACTTCCCGACGCAAGCGCCCTTTTTAATGTGTGTTCATGAGGTAAAATTACCTCATGAAAATGAGTTTGACCCCTCAACTCAACTCAATAAATTTAGCCTTTACTACCCCTCCCACGGGGGGAAGGGGGGATGATGGAAGTTAACTGACTTCACTATTCTAATTTTTTTTGTCAAATAATGTCAGTATACCAAATTTCAGGTCAATTGGATGAGCCCTTTCTGAGAAAATAGTTTTTTCCACACACACACACACATACACACACACTAACACAGTCCGCTAGGATTTTACTTTTATATATTAGATAATGCTAAGAATTTAATAGGTCAGTGTATAACCCTGCCCAGCAGGTGGCGCTGCAGCTTGTTTTTTTTGTTTTCACACAGACTAACACACGCCGCTAGGCTTATATATTTTATATATATATATATATATATATATATATATATATATATGATGATTTTATATATATATATATATATATATATATATATATATATATATATATATATGTATATATATATATATATATATATATATAAACATATTGTCCACTTTATTAGGCATACCTGAACACCTGCTAGTTAATGCAGATATCTAATCAGCCAATCATGTGACAGTAGCTCAGTGCTTAAAAGCATGCAGAAATGGTCAAAAATTGCAATTGTTATTCAGACCAAACATCAGAATAGGGAAGAAATATAATCTAAGTGATCGTGGAATGATTGTTGGTGCCATACAGGTTGTTTCAGTACCTCAGAAACTGTAGATATCTTGTGATTTTTACATACAACAGTCTCTAGAGTTTGCAGAGATCAATGCTCAAAACCAAAAATATCCAGTTACTGGCAATTCTGTGGGTGGAAACACCTTGTTAATGAGAGATGTCTAAAGAGAATGGCCAGCTGGCAGGAAGGCGACAGTAACTCAAATAACCATGGGTGGTATGCAGAAGAGCATCTCTGAATGCACAGCATATCAAACCTTGAAGTGGATGTGCTACAGCACCAGAAGACCACAGAGCACCCTTGCAAACACCACACAGTACACAACACCCTTGTTACCACCACACAATACATTGCACCATTGGGACCGCCACACAATACATAGAACACTTGTGACCACCATACAACACATACAACCCTTGTCACCGCCACACAGCGGTCAACCTTTACACTGCCATACAATACAGAGGGCAGCCATGAGACTGCCACCCAATATAGAGAGCAAAATAGGATTTTTATTGATACAAACAAACTGTGCAGTTAATGTGTGAACATGTGATTATCAGTTGTTGGTTATTGTCATACCTCCTAACACCTCAAATGGCAAAATGGGAATGTATAAGAATTGTTATATATAACTATACTTTCTTTAAGTGCTTGTATACCCGAGCAGACTTCAAATACAAATAGCTAAACACAGTTAACTGTCAGTGATATTAGGGTATAATCTCCATTGAAAAAGTTGGTAATTTTGTTGTAAGATAAGGAACTGATCCCTATAATACACACAGGCCATGCATCACCACACTGCTCATCGCCCCAAACCCCCCTTCCCTCCCAGGTGCCCTCACACAAAAAAAATGTTTCATCCCTCTTGGCTGGCCTGTGCCTATTTCTGTGGAGAGGCCTGGGGCTGCAGCCATGCTAGACCTTTTTATTTTATGCTCATAAGGGCTCCAGTTAGCTACTTGTAAGGTTTCAGACAGGGGCAGTGCTGCCATTAGGCAAATCCAGGTGATTTCCTAGGGTGACAATGATTAGGGGTGTCTAAAACACTGAATGAGTGACATAATGTCACTGCACTAGTAATTTTAAAGCCCCATAGCACTCCCACACAGAGCGCTGATCACTGACTTCTTACATGTGAAGCTGCTGGCTGCTCCCTTTCATATCAGTGTTGAGCTGGGATTGTGGTATTTTGCTATGATATCACAGTCCAATGCCAAACTGCCAGTCTGGGATTGTCTAACAAATTTTCTTACTGATCAACAACTTACTTAATAAATATGGACAGCATGGCGGCACAACCCATTAAAGGTTCTAAAAAGGGAATTTAAGAATATAGCCATTAGCATCACAATGAAGCAGTCACAAATATGTCACATATAGCAATTGATAATTGATTCATGATTAATTATCTGAACAATTTAAAAATAAATACTGAAAGAGTCATAGGGAAATGTCCAAATTAAATTTATTCACAGAAATTATTTAAATACTGAGAATTTTTAGCAAACGTATATAGTTCCTTAACCATGTTTTGTTCAATTGTGCAAGCTGCTGAGAGCAAATAGAAATCTGACAGCACTAAGGTTTTCTGTTGCTGTGTTAAATATGCCTCTTGTTTATTGGAATTGTTCAATATTAAATGTTGAAATGAAAGCTATTGAGAACACAATTACACATATTTTACTAGTGAATAACAAAAAAACAAGTTTTCTGGTACAAAATGTATTGTCTGTGATACTCCTGAATAGAGAGAAAAAATGGTTAACCTTACCCAAGATAAATATCTGAATATTAATGGCAATAGCACTCTATTCTCTGGTTTGTTAAGAAGAGATCTAAACATTTTTTGACTCGTGATATCAACAGTATTTGTCAACACTGATTGCTGCTTAAGTCCATCACAAAGTTTCATTGCTTCACTGTAAAGAACCGTTTTCACAGCCAATGATGAAATCTTATTCTTTAAACCACAAGTGATGTCCCTGTATCCATTGGAGAAAAATTGATAAAGAGCAGCCTGCTAGACAGTACTTTGCCCATGTTTTCAATGCATTTATACATTGGTCCTATCTCACCTTAAATGTCTACTCTCCAATTTAAATAAATTTTGTTTGAAAAGACTTCTCCTTATACTATCCTTGGCCTTAGTAATTAAGTCACCCTTTTCTGCACTGTCTATAGTGCAACATTAATGTTAAGCATGGTCAGGATTCCTTTTGCCTACCCACTCATTAGATTAACTTTCTTAAATTACTGTTATTTAAATGCTTTTTTGTCTCCCATATTGTGACTAAATAACTCAAGGGAGTGATAGGACAAAAGGCTGTGTGTCATTGACGTGGCTGGACTATCAGTATTGATCGGTTAATTACATTGCTTTCCATTTCCACAGTCTGTTCAATTTGTGACTGCTTAATTTGATACTTGAGCCCCGCACATCTTCCCAAGAAAATCAGAGTATAACCAGCATCATATCTGTGGTCTGAAAAGCATTTGTCCCACTTGAAAGCCAAAGTCTTACATTCAAATTTTCCCAGTCTCCCCTTTTGCTCAGTTTTATAATTTTGCACTTTACCAGGAAAAAAAAATTCAAGCCTGGTTATGCTTAGTCTTCTCCAGTCTCTCCATTGTCTAGCTAAATATCTATGCATACTCACAAAGTCATCTTCATAGGTATCAATGCAACCATGAGCCTGTTCAAAAATGCATGGGGGCATAAGTTAAATATGGAATATGTGATTTAATTCAATCTAGCAACTGTGAAGTGCAAGAAAATATTTCATCATTCTAAGGTAACACACATGAAGCGCTCAGCACCTATTGCGCAGCATTATCCAGCACATTGTTCAACACACTGCACACAGTAGCTGAAACACAGTATATATCACAGTTACCCACACAATGCCAGCAATGCCCAACATAATGGACCCAACAGTACCCAACACATTGTAGACAGCATTCAACATTCTACTAACTCTAGGCCTGATTTAGGAACATCAATGCAGATACATATAATATTTTGGATAAAATCGCTCTTCCCATGCCCAGAACAAGACCAGTGAGCGCATTAACATCCAATTCATGTTCGAGTACAAAGAACCCTTACTACAGCCTACAATTTAATTGGCGGAACTGAGAGGGGACTGGTCATATGCACGTAGTTATGGAACAGTTTGGATGTGCCAATCTTGAGAGCACACAGCCTAGTCCAATTCAAGCATTGGGCATCACAAATGTCTGGACCCCGCAGGTTAAGTGTTTCAACACTTAGGCTGCGAGGTCCAGACATTGCTGCTTTAAATTACCATTCATGTAAGTCACGCACACGTCACACTGAAGTGCAGGAGAGCTGTCCAGTCGGAATCACTGCCTGTCAGCCTGCGGTGCCATCAGACATCTGCCTCTTCATCTTTAAGGTAAAGCTGCTTTTATTTAGTTCGTATTTTTCTTCCATCTGGTGTTTTTTGTAGGTATGACACTTGTCGGAATGGTCGTAATCGGTAATACGATTACCACCGAACATGCTTTAGGGAACAATTTGGTGTCGGATAGTAAATTCACTCTTGAATTTGTTGCACACTACATTAAACATTGAGTGCAATAAAGGGTTGCTGTCTAAAAATTGGACTTACCATAGTCACACAGATAAAATTGATAAGTCCTAGTACACTATTACACTCATAAGTGCTTACGTAATACCTTTCCCACTTCTCTAGCTGTTTGGAATTACAGCTCTCAGCCCATTTGCCATCCTCTGCCTGTAGCAGCAATAGTTGAATGTCAGGAGCTGTAGTCCAACTTCAGCTAGGAACTGAATTTTGCCTGCCTGTGGCTATCATCTATACCAGTGGTTCTCTATTTTAGCACACTGAATCCTAAAAAAACTAGAGCGCTCACAGATGAACTCATACCTGCCCCATCCCCCTTTCCCCAGCAAATCAAGCTACGAAAAATTGGTTACATTACTAAAGAACAGGACACCGTGGATATCAACATTTTAAAAGTCAAACTTCAGACAAAATAAGTCCCACCCACCACCCATTTCTGCCCACACCATGCTCATGATCATCCAAACCACACCCATATCTACCCAACCACAAGCCTATTACCAAAAATGCAAACCTCTTTTGTGGTTACAAAAAATGTGACTCTTGGGGTTATGCACATGATGATGTCTGAAATCCCTAGTGAATTGATAGGTTACCTTTTCATTAGGTTTACTGCAGTCCACAAAATGTCTGTCTATGTTATGAGTAGTCATCTATCTGTGAGTCAGATGCACTTCAACAGTATGAGTATTAAAAATATTGGACACATACTCATAGTTTACATTGTTTTGTCAAATGCAGTAGGTAATTTAAAATAAGTGTTACATAAACGTTTCTATGTTTCTCGGCCTTTTGGCTAAGACCAAGTGCAGTTGTGGCAGAGCTGCACTTGGTCCTCTGGCCAGGGGCCGGGTAGGCCGCTTTGAAAGCCTGGGACAAATGTGCCTCCGGGAGTGGCGACCCCTGGGTGCCATAAATCACGGGCTAGAAGGCCTTAATATAGATATCACGTGATATTGTTGGCACCCATGCACTTTTGACCACTTTCATACAGCACTCGCTACATTCTTTGCCCTGGCCTTTTGGCTGGGCGAGAAAATTTTTACTACCAGCTCAGCCATTAGGCTGGGGCCGTATCCACTCGGCACTATTTACTTTTTCTCCACGTTTTGTCACTTTCACTTTTATGTTTTCACATTTCTGGATTTTTTTGGGTGCGGGTAGGCCCTTATGGGCTCCATCCCCGGAAGATCTAGGAGGGGTTGTGTGGCCCTGAAGGTTCTGGCCCCCCTGAAAACCATTGTTGGTCCTTCCCTTCCGGGGGTTGGACATGTTGTCGAGCCCTGGGTGAAGCTTCGGCGGATCCCAGGGGCTAAAGGGGCCCCCCTAGCCTTTCGGCAAAGGGGGTCTGAAGACCCTTGCCCCCTAAGGGACCTTTTGGTTCCGGGGGATCGGGGACTAGGGCCTTTTCTTTTTAAAGGAAGGGCCATGTTCACATCCCTTAGTGCACTTTTTTATTGGTTTTGCACCTTTTTTGGGCACTTTTGGATTTTTGATTGCACGTTCCCAGGCTTTCAATTAAAAAATAAAAAATAAACGTTTCTACACATTTCAACAAAATAGAAAATAACTGATTGCAGAAATTAATTTTATTATTAAATACATTAATTTATAGAAACCTTCATAAAACATGAAATTGGTGTAAAACAATGAAAATCTTAGAACGTGAATAGTTTTAAATAGACTGCAAAATGTAAATTCCAAATTAAGAAGTCTCAAACAAAGAAATCAGCAAATAGCCTGTTATAAATGAGATGAAAGAATAAAAATAATGTGACATTACATTCATAATTAATACTTTTGAAGGTTCTAGCAGTAGATGGAATAATAAGCATAATTTTGACATACGGGAACTTCTCTCCCCCGCATGCCAAAGTGACAATTATACACTTTGAAAGACTCACAAGTTAAAAAAGGAGCATCTGCCTTGCTAAAGTCAGAAATATGTGTTAATACTGTACAAAGAAATTCTTAAATGTTGTTTTGGTTTACAGATAAAAAAAAAAGAAAAATTATTTTCACATGTTTTAATCAGTGCACTATAAGTTATTGAAATCTTGAATGCGCTTTGCTTACTGTCTGTTAATATGCTTACTGCATTACAGTTCATGTTACTTACTTTCAAGTGTTTTGTTAATGTCTGCAAAGTAACTAACCTTAGGGTATAAGAACAAATAATCACTAAATATATGTGTGTGTGTGTGTGTGTGTGTGTGTGTGTGTAGCATGATAAGATGATATACAGTATAATTTCTAGCAGAAAACTAATAAAACATATAATCACACAAACCAACTTCTACAAAACAAATTTATTGAAAACACCTAAACACAAAGGGCCTTATTCATTAGGGCATGCATCTGCTGGTTTTGACCGTATCATTTGCAAATCACTCTGTGTATGCTTAGAACCGTCAGATACGTCCGGTAAAACAGTCCATTTCCATGGTCTAACAAACAGAAAGGGCTGTTAATACCCCCTATACGCCCTATGTGAAAAGGGGTATCCTGGGCAGTTATGGGGTGTGTGGCCAAGTCACTGTGCAGTGCGGGCGTGCTAAACTGGAGCACACACAGTCACGGCTGTAGCAAGATGTATGGCCATGGAAGTAACCTTCAATTTCACCCGTATCTCTTGCTCCGGCTCTGGGGCCAGTCTAAGTTAGCTGGCCAGCTCTCTATCGAGTTAAAAAATAGATTTAAAAAAAAATATGTGTGGGGTTGACCCCTCCTATTGCTTTTAACCCTAGTGCTGCCAAGTTAGTGATGATTGTGGAAAAATCAGGGGGAAAAAATGTGTGTGATCCCCCCAATTTTACTGCAACCAGCACTAGGCCAACCAGCTGGGTTGGGTGGCACTATAGCAGGGGAAAAAGCGATAGAGGTCCTCCTGCCATAATGACAAACCAACCCAGGCTGTTCGACACTAGGCTGGATTCCCCAAGGAGTGGGTTTCACAGAAAAATTGTGCGGGCTCCCCCTCTAGGAATAACCAGCCCAATAAGAACACCACTCAGCTCCACGGAGCCCCACAGAGCTCCACTGAACCCCTGAGCCTTACTGAGCTCCACCAAGCGTTATTGTGTCCCTCAAAACAGGCTCAGAGGCCTGAGGCATGAGACAGGCTCAGAGACCTGAGGCACCAGCCAGAGGATTGGGATCCGATTGGCTCAGCTGAAGGTTTGGGAAACAAAGATAGATTCAGGCTGAAAGCTGTGGCCCCAAAGTATGATCGGATTAGCCTGTGGTTCTAGTTAATTTAGGTATTGGGTAGCAGCAATTGAGAGGTGTCCTGCCAATCCAAGATTAGAACTGGTCTGCTTCTCTGGAGTGTAGAAAGTGACCATTTGTGTGGTGGTCACTTTACTGTGTTAGGTAGAGCTAATCAGACTACATGGCTTTGGTAATTGCTTCCCCTTAGCTTACATTTATTTCCCAGCCTTAGTGCCCTGAAGTATCCACACATGGTAAGTAGGGAACAGGGCCACCCAGTTGGCAGTGCAGCACAACAACCCCTTGCTTTATCTCGACCAGTCAAGGCTGCTGGTTTCAATTTGGGGTACATGTATTTGAGCTCCAGAAACTAAGGTTGGTGGTTCCACTCCATGCCGTGTGTTTTGTGTAATGTGGGATGGCTTGCCCTGAGTTCTGACAGTGGCCACTGATGGTTCCAGGCAAATTTTCCCCACTAGATGTCGTGCTGTTGCAGACTGGCCCCTGAGGTGAACACTTCCTAATCGGTGGAGCAAGACCCAGGGTTGTAATTGTGTGTGTTCAGGAAAAGGGAAGAAATGCTAATAGCTTACCCCGGAATTTTCCCTGGAGTCAGGCCCTCATGACCCCTATATATATATATATATATATATATATATATATATATATATATATATTAGCAAAATACGTAATAAACACTGGCGCTCACAACAGTATTGTATGAAGTAAATATATAGAAAGTCCACAAAAACACCTCTTTCACATATGGAGGCAGCCTTCCTTGTAATTGGTAGCTAAGTCCAGAATCATATAAAAAGTCAAATAAGGATACGGCGCACAATGGTGTGTTACTAGGGAATATATATATTAGCACTTGAAAATTGTAATGCAAATAAAACTTATAAACCCTTGGCACTTATACTGCAATCTATTCAGCCTGTTGTAGAGTCTGACTATGGTCTTCAAGATTATTTGCTATTTTCAGACAAGATCCCTTTGAGATTTCAAAAGGATGCATAGGTAACATTCCACTCAACATGCATATATGCTGGTTGATAAATTTATATGTTTTTACATTTTTAACAATTTGGGAGAATGATGACCACACATATACACACTGACTTGCATTTTAATTAAACAAACGGAAAAATGTAAACTAATATGATGTCAAAAAGTGGTTGATATTACGTCAAACATAGATGTTTATGTTCCTTTTTTTCCTATTACTATGTTATTTGAAGATGCAGATAGAGTGGAAGAAGAGGAGGACCTAGCAGAGGTGACCCATCAGGAAGCAGGAGGCAGTGGGCAGCCTTCAGACCTCCAGGATTTTTATAATAAAATGTACCAACCTAACCAAGCCCTAGACAGCATCACCAATGACATAAGCACCACCATAAAAATAGCCATCACATTTTCCAAAAATATTAACACCACCCTGAACCATATCCTTCACACTTTCAAAAACAATGACTCCACCCTGACCTATCTCAATGACCTTGTTGCACAATACCTCACCACCAACAATGCCACATTTTTACCCTCTTGGCCCAATACCACTTGCTAACACTAGTTTCCCTATGTCACATCTCCTCTTCTTTCACTCTATGACATATATGACACACTCCTGGCCCTCTACAAGATTTATCTCCCCAGGCCCCTATGCCCCAATTTTACCTTCATTATCCTCCCCAAATTTACCCTCTTTGTCCTATTCAAATCTTTGCCCTCCTTATCCTCCCCATATTTTTTAATAGCCCGAAAAATCTTAATAATCTGGAGGACTAGGGTCAACTAGGGGTTGCATACATAAGAGCACCAACAAACTGATCAATACAGTGGAATCTGGCCTTTAGAAGACCAAAAGCCGACTTTACAACCGATCTGATGACTATATGCGCCCAATAGTATGCAACCTCTTGCTCCATGTGTGGATTTAAAATAGGAGTGAGTTGCCAATGGTGAATAGTGTACGTGTTGTCTCCAATAAAGAGTAACAAGAAAGAAAAATATATATTATTAATGAGAAATGGAACACGTAAATAATTAGGGAGATTTTTTAACATGATATGGTACTACTGTAATGGTACAATATTAGGGAATTGATTCTATACCATACTGCAAAGAGTGTTAATATTCTGCAAAGGTGGTAGTCCTACTATTTCTGACTACAGTGTATACAAATGTCTTTAGGACAACAATAGGTCACTTTTAAATAATGATGCGCTGTGTTTTTTGCGCCTTCTTGCCTCTGTCTCAATCTGCCCCATGTCCTTGATTGCTTAAAGGCAAAGGAGTCATAGGTTGTATGATTGTAAGCTTGCGAGCAGGGCCTTCTCACCTCTTTGTCTGTTTTACCCAGTTTGTTTATTAGTTTACTATGTTTGTCCCCAATTGTAACGCGCTACGGAATATGTTGGCGCTATATAACTAAATGATGATGATGATGATGATAGGTGCTTCTTGGCCATCTAGCAACCAGATCTTGAATTTAGAAAGATTCATCACATATAGCCTGGACATTGATCAAGTGGAAATGCTTACTATTGGAAAAAATTAAAGCATTTCCACCCGATGGGACCAGGGCTACATGTGTATTATCTACTGCCAATATAACGTATGGAAAGCCAACAATGGTGGCAAACTGCTGTTTTATGGGCACAAGAAACTTCTCATTGAGTAGCAGATGGATGAATTTCCTGATGCACGACAGTACCGCCCTCAGCACAACCTTAAGCACATAACTGAAGGCGGGTTGGGACATTTCTGCAGCAACACCCACTGTGGTCTGGAAAGATCCAGATGATCAGAAGTGCAATACCACCATGATTTGGACAGTGGTATTGCTGTCAGGATGTTCAGCAAAGGCTCTAGGTCACTCTGCACAATGACCAGATTCTGGGATTTCACCTTGCCCATGCATGGTTATATGTGAGATACATGGATTAAAATATATATATATATATATATATATATATATATATATATATATATATATATATATATATATGCCTTTCAGGCCTACAATGAAGTTTCTGTAAGATAGTAAAAAAAAAGTGATAGTAAGCATGACATAAAATTTAATAAACATGCCAATTTTAATTTAAAAAAACTAAAAAAATCTAATGCTTACAAAGATATGGCTCTACATAGACATACGTAGTAGATGACTTAGGCAAGACTTTAAAAAAAAAATGTGCACTGGAAAAGTATCAAGTGTGTAGGAAATATACAACACACACATAACATTTTAAAACAGACAAGCATTGGTAATGTGGGACATTACTATGGTAAAAATCTATTGTAACAAAGGGAGGCATTAAGCTTGCAATCTGCAGAGTTAGGATGCAAGCAGAGTAACTTATTTGTGCAACAGTGCACCTAGTTTAAGGATAAAAAGGTGCATGACATATGTGTGACAAAATAATGGTATAGAGTCTGATTTAACTTACATGGTACGGAAGTGCCTTTTCCCACAGCTACATGGCCTGTCTGAAGTAAGAGTAATCAAACAGAAGCAGTTGATGAGAACTCCCTTTAAAAGGAAAGGTGGGAATATCACCTGCCCATCAGGCTAGGACTGTGGGAGGAGTGTCAGGTATAAAAACCTTCTTGTTTCACTGTTCAGGGTGACTGATGTTAGAAAAGCTGGCTGGTGTCTAGAGAGCTGGTCTCTGTTGATTTAGTTCTTAAAGTCACAAGAAACTATATGGAATATTTATGTTGTCAAGTACTTTACCATCCTGACATTTAAACAAAGTAAAAAGGCAAGAAGTTGTTTGTGTATGTTTCACTAGAATTGTGCTCTTCCCACAGTATAAACACAGTTTTGAAAACAGAGAGAATTTCAAACATTCACACTAGTATGCAGTGCTTCTAAAGTAAAAAATAATGCACATACCTCTTTCGTACTTCTGGGTGTGCCACAATCTGATACGGACGAATCTGTAGGGGAAAGCCTTTACTGCACATACAGAGCTGGATTAAGGCTTCGGGGGGCCCGGGGCACTTAAGACAAGGGGGCCCCTAAGATCTAAAATTAAGGGCATAGTGACACATCCTGCATTACATCACCTACAGCCCATAGTATGACACTTACAGCTCTCATAGAGGGCTCGCCTAGATTATCTGCATAAGAAAAATCATTGCTTCCACAATCTAAAATACTGTACATTAAAACAATCATCAAAACACGACATTAAAATGGGTATTGACACCACACATTAAAACTAACAATGATATTGCACACTAAAAATACCATTGATAATGTACACTAAAACTATCAATGATACCGCAAGCTAACACTAGCAATGATACCGCACGCTAAAACGAGCAATGATACTGCACATTAAAAACACCATTGATAATGCCCATTAAAACTTGAAATGATACCGCACTTTAAAAATACCATTTATAATGCACATTAAAACTAGCATTGATACCACACATTAAAACTAGCATTGAAACAGCACATTAAAAATACCATTGATAACATACACTAAAACTAACAATTATACTGCAAGCTAAATCTCGCAATGATACCGAACGCTAAAACTAGCAATGATACCACACACTAAAACTAGCAATGATAACGCACATTAAAAATAGCATTGATAATGTACAGTAAAACTAGCAATGATACCGCAAATTAAAAATACCATTGACAATGCACATTAAAACTAGCAATGATACCACACATTAAAACTAACATAAAAAATAAACATTGATAACATAACACCAATTTTGACTATATATGTTTATATATATATATATATATATATATATATATATATGTATATATATATATATATATATATATATATAGGTGTAGCTATGTATATTATATGAAAGCTTTAATTAGATTACATAAATATGTGTATATAATGAGAATGTAGAGAATGTAAAAAAAAATGCTAATGGGTGTGTTGATACAATTGGGGGTGTGGCTATGCATCATTGGGCGTGACCAGGCTACCCTCCTACAGACATAAAACCTGCAATGTTGTGTACACCACTGAACAGTCACCAAAAATTGGGATTGTCCCACTAAAATCACAACATTTCACAGACTCTGCTGCTTTCTCCTACCTGTTCTTATCACTTTCACCACCTGTGCTGCAGGTTTCTTTAGTTGTGGCTTGTCTGGATCCTGGAATGTTGAGGGCTCTATTTGGGAAAAAAAATGGGTACATTTAGAAAATTACAGCCAGCCCCAGCGTTAAATCAATTCCACCCACAATTAATAATTAGGAATTCCTCCAGCCCCAACATTAAAATAATAGTATTCACATTTAATAAATAAACCTATTTCTATCCCTACAAACAGCCCCAGCAATAAATTAATAGTATTTATATTTCAGAACTATACCTTTTTCCCGCAACCATCACTGCCATTAAATATTTCATAGGCACATTTAATAAAGAGATCTCATTCTCTCCAAACTCACCCACACAGTCAGCAACGCCCCAAACCACCCCATCTTAAATTAATAGTCCCCACTATTGTGCCTCCTCCCCCACTTTTTCCTCATACTGTGCCTGTCCCCCCCTTTTCCTCATACTGTGCCTGTCACCATCCTTTTTATCTTATGCTGTGCCTCTCCCCCATTTTTCTCATACTGTGCCCCTCCCCCTTTTTTCTCATACTGTACCTCTACCCCCCCCCCCTTTTCCTTACTGTGCCTCTCTCCCCCCATTTTTCCTTACTGTGCTTTTCTGCTTTATTCCCTTTTTTTACTTACCTTTCTATTAGCTTCTTTCTTTTCTTCTCTCTCTTCTCATCCCTTCTCTTCTCTTCTCTCTTCTTGCTTCTTTCTTGGCCCTCTCTGTGCTGCTCCTCACTGATTGCAGGCGTGACTTGATGACGTCATGCCTGACATTCAGTGTGAACAGAGCAGAGAGGAAGGAGTAGGGACGCCGGCGATCAGGTGAGTATATCTATTTTTTTACTACCCTGCTCCCCCCACCAACGAAGGGGCTGAGACCCGAACGCATCCGTAATCCCCCCCCCCCACACTCCGCCGCCGCAAAAAAGAAAAAAATTGTGGGCAGTGAGGGCCCGCGCCAGGCATGGGTAATTAGTACCCCCTCTCGGCGGCCCTGGTTGCTGTCAAACAGCTGTCAGACAATCTGTTAGTTGCTGTCAGTCAGCAACTGACAGCAGGTGAGGTCATATGGGCGACGGGGGGGCCCGCAGAGAGAGGGGCCCGGAGCGGATGCTGTCAGACAAGTGAGGTCATGCGGGCAGCGGGGGGCCCTTGGAGAGAGGGGTGCCCAGAGCACGTGCCCCCTGTGCCCCCCCTTAATCCGGCTATGACAGCGCTGTGACTAATGGGTGGCCTATTTGGGTGCTGTGGTTAAAATCATTTGCTATAGCACATGTGTTCATTCTCCAGATATCAAGATATAGATATAGATATATACAGATATATAAACATTTGCAAAGTGCTGATAACTGTTTACCGCCCGATAGATTTTTCCCAAGTTACGGCTACACATTCATGTTTGTCTTGCTATTTTATTTCATGGCTCTGAGAGGTTATTGGAAACATAAACTAATGTAAGTTATTATTCATCTCTTTATAGTCTTACCAGCTATTAGTATTAAGGTTTACAGTCAGAAAGTACCATTCTTTATTTGAAAACAACACCATCAATTCTACAATCGACTAAGGAGATGTTAATTAAGCATTGTCCACTCTAACATTTAAAATGTAAATTCCCTTGAAAATATGCCAGAATTAAGGAAAGTATAGATGTTAACTACATATTAAAACATTAATATAATACACATTATGTTTGATGCATGCTAAAAGTAGTAATAAAATGAATAGTAAGTTTATCATACAATGCTTGACATAATGTGATGTCAGGCTGTACACTGAAATTATTTATTTTCTCTTTTGATAATAGATTTATCAGATACTGATAGTGATCTCATTATTCCATAGTAAAAATGGATAATTATAAGGTGTGTTTTAGTCTAATTGTGATTACTAGGCTTACTGACTGCTGCTTCTCACTGTATAAATCAATGTATTTTTCTGTAGGTAAGATCACATATTGATTTGCTCTTAAGGAAGGATCAGATGATTGCGACATTTTAAGGAATAACTATTTTAAAAGCCAAGCTTTATTTACCATACAGATTAGGTAAAGGATAACAAAAGAAAGGCGCAGAAGTGGTTCACAAACAAAAATGTTGTGCTTGCTAACTACCTGAGCAACACAGACACCATTATAATATTGTCCTTTGTTGCATGCACAGGCGAGGATGTAATAAGCCAAAATTATCCTGGGTGCTAAGTAGCAATAATAGCTCCCGAATAAGCAAGTAGAAGGGCTGTATTTGGCAAAAAAGTATTAGAATCCAGCTCACATTTTATTTAGATGTAAGACCACCAGTCTTCATTAATTTATTATTAATAGCGCTTAATGATTTTAATCAAGGCGACATGAGCTACTCACCAAACTACAAACCTTTTGCTCCGTTTTTATTAACAACATTTTTTGCTTTGAAATCTCATTAACAAGAGTCATTCGATTTTGGTGCTTTCCATTATTTATATATTACAGGAAAAGAGCGAATCAGGAACATGACAGTTTATTATTTGTGTCTGGGAACAAATTGCTCATTCCTGCTGCTTTGAGTCATTAGTGGGCCCACAACAAAGATCAGTTTTAGCAAATATATAAAAATAATTTCAAAGTAAAAATGAACATCACTACAAATTTTGGGAAATGTTTGAAAATATAGCTAAAGACCACTTGACAAAAGAAAATATTCTTACATTGGTAGGTCTAAACAATTCCATCAACTTTTTATGCATCAATTTTATTGTACTTATTTTCATGGTGAATTTCTTTACATAGTAGAATGTAATACTGTGCATTCTCCATATTGCTATGTGTTACTACTGAATTAATTATTATTAACGTTTTTCAATTTTAGCAAAATCTAGTGATCTAGTGGGCTCCCTAGAGCAAAGATCACATTAACAATAATTATTGATCAGTCTACGTTATGGAAGTAGACTGAAAATAATATATTTTAATATTGTATGCTTCATTATTAAGAGTTCCTAAAACATTTTGGATACTATTTCATAATGTCTAAATATACTAACGCTACTAACATCTAGCGTTGTTAGAATAGTTAGAAACATCTAGGGCTAGATTTACTAAGCGGCGGGTTTGAAAAAGTGGGGATGTTGCCTATAGCAACCAATCAGATTCTAGCTATCATTTATTTAGTGCTTTCTACAAAATGACAGCTAGAATCTGATTGGTTGCTATAGGCAACATCTCCACTTTTTCAAACCCGCCGCTTAGTAAATCTAGCCCCTAGAGTTGTTAGGGGAGGGAACAAGCTCCCTCCCTTCATCAGAACATCCCCCAATCTCTCCAGTTTCAAACGGGCTTTAAAAACTCACCTTTTTCTAAAAGCCTTCCAGTCTCCCACTTAACTACCTACCTTATCTTCTGCTTCTCCCTCCTTCTTCCCCCTTCCCTGATTCTGCATGCGTTTCCCCTTCTCTCCCTCTCACCCCTGTGTCTCTCTGTCTTGTCTACCCCTCCCCTTAGATTGTACGCTCCCTTGAGCAGGGCCATCTCTCCTCCTGTTTCCACCACTTCTAACTCTGCTCTCCAGCTACCTAGCCCTCCTCCTCGAGGACTTTCCGCCCTCCGATCCCTCTCGCTTTTCTCTTCACCCTTCTGGGGCTCCCTGAGTTACTGTGCTTATTGTTAATTGTACCATGCTGTCTCACCTTGTACTGTGATATTGTTTGTCCCTGTACGGCGCTATGGACACCCAGTGGTGTCGTGTAAATAAAAATGAATAATAAAAAATTTAAAATAAACATTAAAGATAATTTACAAACCACAAAAATTTGTGGATGTGCAGTGCACTTTAATTTTTACAAGTTTTCCTATTTAACCAGTTTGGGCCTGAGTCATTAAGGAGAGCAAAGCATAAACAATGAGTAACTTTGCACCTGGGCAAAACCATGTTGCATTGGAGAGGGAGGTAAATTTAAAATGTAATGGATGATTCATAGTTGGGATAGGGCATGTCCTAGATCAACTTTAAATGTCAGTGTAAAAATAAAGCTATCAAGTATTTGTGTGCTACATGAAAAAAACAGCTAGTATTTTCCCTATATGCAAAATAACAAACTAATTTGCACCCCTTGCATTGTAACATGGTTTGTCCAGAAACAAGCTTACTCCTTATTTTTGGTTTGCTCTCCTTAATGACTCAGAGTCTTTGAGTCTACACAAATACATATCTAATTCCCATCTTTGAGAAGTGCCTCCATGCAGATACTTTGCAAAAATATTGGTGGGATTGAGGTGTCAATGGTTGAAGTGGACTGGTATACAGTAGAGATGCTCAGGCTCGGTTCCCCGAGAACCGAACACACCTGAACTTCAGATCCGAGTGCCGACTTTCACCCTTGAAATTGAAAACGAGGCAAAACGTCATTGTTACGTCTTCGGATCTTGCGAGCTTTGGATTCTTTAAGTACCGCCCTCCACGGCGATCCAGCGCCATTTCACAGAGGGACACAGAAGGGGTAGCACAGTTCTTGGCAGTCTCTAGTGCAGCTGGCCAGCATCATAAGTATAATAGAAAGTGGAGGGGTAGCAGTGTTCTTCAAAGTCTCCAGTGACATTCAGGAGAGCTCCATTGCTCCATTACTAATTGTCAGTGCTGAAATAGAAATAATAGGGATGGCAGGCTTGGTCTTCTAAATCTGCAGTCTCATTGTACTGTGTTATATAGGTAAAACACAAAGAGGAGAGGTCAATTGCTCAATTGCAAATTGCACCACTTTTCTTTTCTGCCACTGCTGTGTGGCAATGTTTCCTAGATGTGCTAGGAACTGCCGTGTGTTTGAGTCATTGCTCTGTCGCCTAGCATCCAGCCAGGTCGCTGCAGTCTTTGTTTGAAAGTGTATGAAAATAATATTGTGACCTGTGAGGTGGTCAAAATTGACTGCAAATGACTTGAAATTAGTGTTATTGAGGTTAATAATTATGTAGGGAGGAAAAAAAAGCAAAAATATGTGATTTTAGCAACAAAAAAAATAAGGATTTTAGAAAAAAAATCGGGATCCAAAACCAAACCCAAAACACACAAGGGCGGTTTTGCCAAAACGGGGGTCAGTGAACATCTCTATTATACAGTGTTATCCAATACCGCCACTACTAATGCTTTGATTGTAAAACTATAAGATTCCAATCACTTACATTTTCCATACCGCCATTTCTAAATTTCCACTTCCATCGCTGATTGTGGTACTAAATGGGAATGTGCATTGGCTGCACATGCTGGCAATAATAATAACATAACTTCAAAGTACTGACTGCTATCCCTAATAACTCCCTCAATTATTTATATTGTTTCCTTTTCTTATGAAGTACTGTTAAGTTGACTCTTACTTGTGTCTCATTGGTGATACCTTTATTTAATTGATTACTTAAGTATCATCATTCTTATAAACATGTTTTTCCAAGTTGTGTTTGGTTGGTGTATTAGATGCTTTATGTAAAGTGTACTGAAATAAAGTTGTTTTGTGGGAGAAGAGGTTCTGCAGCCACCAACTAGACTGGGAACACACCAGGATATGTGTACTATCTGCCCTATCAAGCACATTTATATATCCCTTCCTGTAAACCAGAAATCTTGTTTATGCATGTGGGTGCATAACAAGACTCATTCCTGTGCTTTGTCAACAAGTAACAAAGAACACCCTGTACCAGGGGCACAACAGTCAGTGGTGCAAGTGGTGCAGTGGCTATGGGGCCTGAAGGTGAGGGAGGGGGCAGAGGGGGCAGCAATGGTGGGCTACTCCCCCCGCTGAGACCTCTGTTCACACATGAAGCCCCTGCTCTACTTGAAAAAGAGTAGAGCAGAGGTTTCTTCTGAGCATCGCATGCACATTGCATTGAGAACTGAGCGGGGGCAAGGAGGCGAGAACAGCATCTCCAGTTCCCCACCCTAATTTTGCAATTGGGGCCCCAGTGATGATACACTGTTCCGCTGCTGCCCTCTACCACCCAGGGTCATCCTATTGCAGAAGCGGGTGTGGGTGAAAACCCGAACTGCAGGAATGCTGGAATGCCGGAATGATTTGGCTCCCTGCACCGCCCTCTGCTGCTTGGTGTCTTGAGTGAAGCTTGCTGTGTTTTCTCTCCCTGTAAAAGGAATTATGTTCTCTGTTCTGCTACACAGACTACACAGATATATTCTCTGTAATATGTGGAACAACTGTTACACATATTATATTGCATCTATATTGCATTGTTTGCATGTGTGTGCGTGTGTATATGTATGTATGTATATATATATATATATATATATATATATATATATACATATACACATGCACATAATATATTTATATATTTCTGTATATCATAGCTATATATTCTAGTTATCCGTTCTATCTGCCTGAATATATGTCGGAATGGAGCGCTGAGTACCTTAGCCATCGCTTCTGGCTACCGGAATGAATGTCTCAATATCTTAGCCATTCATTCCAGGTGCCGGAATAGATGCCTGAGTACCTCAGTCATCCATCCAGGCTGCAAGAATTGGGCACTAAGTATCTTAGAGAACTATTCCAAGTGGCGGAATGGGGCTCAGAGTACCTTAGCCATCCATTCCGGGTGCCGGAATAGATGTCTGAGTATCTTAGCGATCCATTCCGGTTGTCGGAATAAGGGGTTTTTTATATTAAAAATGCCGGAATGGGGTTCTTAGTACCTTAGCCTTCAATGGGTGGTTAAGGTCCTCGGAGCCCCAATCCGGCACCAGGAATGAATGGTTAAGGTCCTCAAAACTCCATTCCAGCAGCCGGAATGGATGGCTAAGGTACTGGCAGACCCATTCCGGCACCTGGAGTAGATGGGTAATGTGCTCAGAGCCCCATTCCGGCACCCGGAATCGATGGGTAAGGTCATTGTAGTGAGATTCCAGCAGCCGGAATGGATGAGTAATGTACTGGCAGGCCCATTCTGGCAGCCGGAATGGATTGGTAAGGTAATCAGAAACCCATTCTGGGACCCAGAACGAATAGTAATGGTACTCACCGACCCATTCCAGCACCTGGAATGGATGGGTAAGGTGCTCAGAACCCCATTCCGGCATCCGGAATGAATGCTTAATGTACTCAGACCTCCATTCTGGCACCCAAAATGGATGGCTAAGGTAGTGGCAGACCCATTCCGGCAGCCGGAATGGATGGTTAAGGTCCTCGGGACTCCATTCTGTCAGCCGGAATGAATGGGTAATGCCGAAATATATTCAGGCAGAGAAAACAGATAGCTAGAATATATAGCTATGATATACAGAAATATATATTATGAATATTTATGTATATATATATAGAGAGAGAGAGAGAGAGAGAGAGAGAGAGAGAGAACATACACAGAACATAACAGAACAGAATGCACTATATAGGGAGAGAAAACACAACAAGCTTCATTCAAGACACCAAGCAACAGAGGGCGCTGTAGTAAGCTGACTCATTCCGGCGGTCCGGCATTTCGGCAGTTTTGGCTTTTACCTAAACCCAATAAAAATTGGTGCACAACATGTCAAAACGGCACTTGTGCTACAGGTCTGTATTGGTGAAGGTTTCTAATTGACCGTTATATTCTGTTAGACTGTATGCAAGACAATGCTGGAAGTTGCTTATTTAATAGAAATGTATCCTTCTACTCTCTGCATGAAATGTATTTTAATAAATATTTATCTGCATTCAACAAGAAGCAAATCATTACATAATCTTGTAAACTTCATGATATCAAATCTTTAATTTTGAAGAATAAGCTCTATTACATATAGGAACACTAATATAGTTGTAATGAAACGAATAACATGCTGACAGACACTAGGTGGCGTCTATCGTACTCTGTCAACTTTAATTGCTGCTAACTATCAATTAGTAGTGGTTGGTCCTTAGGTTGTATATTTCATAGTGTGTGAAATGATAGGGGTGCCTATTACACAGCTTAATGATTAAAACCCTTATATACTTAATATAAAGACTTGTGCTTAGCAAAACTGGAATTACTGTATCATAAGTAAGTCGGTTTCTCTAGACAGATGATGACTTCCAACAATAAAATTGAAAATATCCATCAGTGTTAACCATAAAAACTATACTTGACTACACTGAAAATGTAAAACATGAAAATATTATAGGTATTAGCTATATAAAAAAAAAAAGGACAGAGTGGACCAGCCACTTGGTTATTTTCTACTGTTAAATTCTAAATTTTGAAGAATGCAGATTAGAGTAAATCGTGACTCCATTACCTGTTCACACGTGCCCTGAGGTTTACTGTCATGGTGAAAAGTTTTATTCCATAAATCACAGACCAATTCAGTATAGAATACTCATGAGAAGTTCCAAAATAGCAAATAAGAAGGAACATGACAGTGTCAGTGAGGCTTGACTGTGCAAAGACACCTCCTCCCTTTCTGTCAGGAACAGCTAGAGACTGTGGCTTGGTGAGGCAGTTTGTGCTATTGCTAGCTGAGTGACGTGCCTGCGCCTCTCTGCGGGAGTGTGCCCTGCACCTGGCTTCAGTCTCACAGGGATATGCAGAGAGCGAATCCTGAGCCCTGGCTCCTATGTGTCACAGCTCAGCTACCCTGCTCACCCCTTCCATACGTAGACTGCGATCAGCATCTTCCTAGGATACAGTAGCCGCTGCAGCAGACTCAACCATATGCTGGAGCTCCGCTCTGTCTTACTTTAGGATTGCTGGTAAGTGAGAACATCCTGAATGCATGCAATTTAGCTGTGCACGCTCTCAGGCATTATTATATTATGACATGTCATTTCTAGATTTTATTCAGCTTTGGTGGACTAGTTGAGAACATTTGAGAATTTTAATGATTCGGGGATGTAGCACACTCCAAAAGCAGTGGGTATTTCACATGACTATTTTATCCACTGTTTCAATTCCTGATCGTGGTCAGAGTTGCTTAAATTGCTACAATTCAAAGAGTATTTTGATATCTTGGGCATTTTTGGAATATACAAAGGTTGTGCTTGAGCAGATTTTAAGAGCCAGTTAAAATTAAATCACTGGTATTGAAAAGCAGTATCATTAGAGGAGGGACGATTTAACATTACCTGGCCACTATCTGGAAGGTTTCTTATTAGCATGCGGATCTGAACAACCTAGGGAATATCCAAGCCGTTATATCTCAAGTCATTTACCTTCCCTCCAATTCACTGCAACCACACACACATAAACTGCAGTTCAAATGATAATCTATAGGGTGCTGGAAGTATGGTTATTTACTCTAAACTACCTTCTGCATTGATTCAAACATTTTACATTCATCTTGATATTGTGTCAGACATCAAATCTAATTTAAGCTCTGTTCACTATGTTCTATATACAGCCAGACTTTCTAAAACAATAATACACACAGCTAGACAGCTATAAGGAATTTATTAATTGCAATTAATGAAACTTTTTAACTTTGACACTGCCACCTGTGTGGTTCTCATTACTATTATAATGTTTATCCTTCTAGAGTGCTGACAGTTTATTGGGGTTGTATAGTGTCATTTGTAGGCACAAGTGTTTCTATCTCACAGACCTCATAGTTTTATATTTTGATTTCTTAGACACGGTATGATAATGTGACTTTGTCTTGACAGCATTAGTATTCAATAGATGTAAACATTCCACAAGTCAATTAATTGTAGCTAGGAAAAGCTTAAGCACAATGTATGTATTCATTTTCATGTATGTGTTACACATGGTGAGCATGCTGCTGTGAGAGGTGAAGCTATAACTCCTATTACTTCAATCTAGTACCTTGTATATGCACATTTCCATTGCTTTAGTGCTAAAAAGTATCCCCGTTTTTATCCATGACGTTATTGCTTTTTCACATGCACAGTGACATGTACCTTGTTGTGTAATATAATACTTATTTGCTTGTTTCCTCCTAAATCGAAGTATTTAAAATAAAGTAGGATTGTTTTATGATCATGTCAAGTAGTTATGATGTGTTGGGAGGTGGCAGCATCTTATGTCTGTGTAAGGTGCACAGTCAGTTGCATACACAAATGCAGGAAGAGGTTCTTGGAAATGATATCCAAATGTGGGCAACTTTACATAACGCTGTTCAACATAACAGAAAAGATTTGCTAATATTAGAGCTTGTCAATTTCTAGAATAATGCTGGCAAGTAGACTGCATGAGCCGTTTTAAGGTACAATCCGTTCAGAGCATATGCAAATGCACTGGATGGTGCAGAGTTCACACATAAATACATGACATTAGTAAAACTCAGGTGCTCAAGTGCCTAGAGGGAATGCACAGGTGACTACATGATTTATAGTTCCTTCTGAATTTGTTTGGGAACCATACATTATGCTGACTGATGCAATTATAACTATAGCATATTAATGTAAGAATAGATTTTTAAATATCTCCTATGTCTGATGTACGTTTTAAGAATTGCATTAGTAGTATGCTGTAAACAAGGCTGTGCTTTGACTGTAAAATAAACCTTCTGAGTTTATTTTTAGATCTTCAGTTAGATTCTATATATGAATTGTTCTGATACAGACATAGTCCAGAATGTTTTACACATTGTATACTCATAGAACTCCATAGAGTGAGTCAAGAATGAGTCATTGTCCTTTTGTTTGTAGATTAAATGAGGGAAATCCATTAGAGAACAATAAGGCATATAGGGGAAATTTTATATATTTTGTGTTATAGACATGTAAATCCATGATTCAAATAAAACCATCTTGCCATGAAATTGTGAGATAGATCTGAAGGACACCAACCCTATTAACTTTAAGGTTAAAAAGCCAACCAACCCTAAAATCAAAATCCACTTTAAAAAAAAAATACAAAAAAATAACAATTTATATATATATATATATATATATATATATATATATATATACACATATATATATATATATATATACATATATATTTATTACAGTGGATTTTGGTTTTAGAGTTGCTATTTTAGCAAAAAGTCATTACACATTACATTGTTTATTTATTACTGCAACCTGACTACAGTAGGCTACATATTTTCTCCCCGAACTAACATGAGTTAGTAGCATAAGTCATGACTTAGTTTTCATTCAAAGGGACTTGTTTGATGTTCAGAAATGGATGGATAATGTCATAACATGAAATATGATGCTGCAAATGTGTTTATAAAAATATTTACTAGAAACAATGTTTTCTTTAATGAGTACCTTTATTAGTTCCAAAATCATATAATAATAATAAGTTTTACCAGAAAATTTTAAATTACAGGAATGAGGTTTTTTTTACATGACTGTCCTTACAAGCCTGGTCTAATAATTTCTAAAATGAGCATGCAATATACTGTAGATTGTGTGCTCTTCTGCCCATTACTTGATTGAAACGTTTGTGAACAGTCTAAACAGTAATTTATTACTAGCTAGTTTTTATGTACAGTGTGTTGAATATGCTTCCACCATTTGAACCGGTAAAACTAATGATACTTTCAGTATGTATTAATAATGCAGATCAGGTCCAAACACACCACCACACTGTGAAGTGAAGTAGCCCTCTGATTAGTTCATTAACAAGGCCATGTGTCCTCCATCCGCTTCCCCTATAAATGTAGGCCTGTCCTGTGGAAGGCAAGAGAAATAATGATATTGTCTAAGTGATAATATTTTCAAAGTCGTATGACAATTAAACATGACAGGTAAAGTCAAGCAATATGCAATCATCATCGGTGTTTATTTATAATGCGCCAGAGATTTTGCAGCGCCATACAGCAAGAATCAACACAGTAAGCTTGATTATCACAGCAGCTTTTCACTGGAAGCACCTGTTTATGAAACCTCTCTTTATTTGCTATCCTCTCCCACATCCACCTTACAATGACCCCTCCCTGTTTTTTTTCTTCTTCACTTTATCATCAAGCTCTCTCATCTCTCTCCCAGACCGCACTTTGCTTTACGCGTCATACCGTCAATCCTTGCTTTGTGCCGTCACTTCACCCAAGAGCTAATACTGGTCCTTAAGTCGCATTTTCCAGGACCATTGCTGTGTCTATGAAATGTTATCTCTTACAAATCTCTCTTTTCTCTAACTTTTCTATCTCAGCTTCAACTATTTTTTGATGGTGATAATTCTCCAAACCCAGGGCCTCTCTGTGTTACATAAGTTTCCATTCATGATACCTCCTTCATTAACCTGGACGATTTTGTTTCTATCCCTCTGCTTCCTAAAATTAGCACTCCATTCTCATGTGCCCTCTCAAATGCCTGCTCGGTAGATAATAAATGTAACATTATTAATGACCTTTCTCTATCTAACTCTCTCAATCATCTCACTATTTCTGTAGCCTGTCTCTTTCTGAGTTGGTGTTCAGTCTCCATGCTGTACACAACAAGCCCCGCCCCATCACCCTCTCTCCCTGATGACAATTGTGAAGTTCAAGCTGTCAGTCATCATGGCTTAATGTTCTCGAACTTTCAATTACTGCCAGCAACAGTATCAGCGCATCCAATTACTGGGCCTGGGTTCTTGGGATAGTCCTTAAATCTGCCAACCAATTTGCCACTTACAGTATCTTTAATATACATGTTGTTTCTGACACAGTATACCACCAAGGTTTTAGTTCATGAAGTCATTATATCTCATCTTGACTACTGTAACACTCTTCTATATAACCTTTCCCTCCACAGACTGCCCGGTGACACTAGCAGGCTTATTTCCTGTTACACATCGCACCAGTTAACCATTAATTCTGGTCTCTATTCATATCTGTTTCCCTTGGTTTTCACTCCCTGCATTCAGTTGCTGGTCTGAACTGAGCATGCTCACACACCTGGTCGTTTCAAAACGTCCTGTATGCACTTGATTGGCTAATTGCCTGTCAGCTCTGTCTATTTGAATCACCTGTCTGCCAACTAAGGTGCCAGATCTTCAGGTCTCCTTACCTGTTAGGACATCTCCTTTGGCTCCTGTTTATTGCTTTCAGCTCGTTATTCGTTAGATTCAGCAACCACGCTGCAGATCGTTGCACATCACTTCTTATCCTTCTCCAGAGCTTCCAGCTCATCAGAACCTCAGCGCTTAATCATCCTGCAGCCTATTACTCTCATGTGTATACCTGTATCTCCTCCACAGCCAAGACACTGCCGTCACTCTGCAGATTGTTGCGCATCACCTCTGATCCTGCTCCAGGGCTTCCAGCTCATCAGGACCTCGGCGCTTCATCATCCTGCAGCCTATTACTCTCCTGTGTATACCTGTATCTCCTCCACAGCCAAGACACTGCCGTCACTCTGCAGATTGTTGCGCATCACTTCTGATCCTGCTCCAGGGCTTCATCATCCTGCAGCTTTGCTCTTTTGTGCATACCTGACTTACCTTCTCTAGACACTGCTGACTCTCTGCAGACCGTTGTGCGTCTCCTCCGAACCTACTGCAGGGCCATCCTGTTCACCGTAACCTCGGTGCAGCAGCACCCCATAGACTGTTTCTCTTACTTGTTATCTAGAACTGTCACTTACCTGTTGGACCCGCCTTATCGCTCTGACATATTCACATTGCCACCTTTATCTCCTGACCATCCATTTAGACTCGCTCATCGCCCCCTTAGAGGACCGCGACCTGTGGTTAGAGAGCCGCTAAGTCCATATCACCTTGCGGGGATCCCTGGTGAAAACCTCTCTACTGTTAGACTCCGCACCTCTCTGGGGGTAGTATCCACCTGAGCAGACTTCGAGGCCCATCCTGACACAGAACTCGTGACATTTACTGAATCAACCACACAATCCTTTGCTGACCCTCTTCCAATCATTGCACTACCTATGAAGAGTATTAATCTTAATCTGTGCAACTATCCACATTTCTCCAACATATATATTCAATCTCATCTCAAAGTACTCTCCCAACTACACACTTCACTTGTCCCAAGACTATTTGCTTTTTCTAAAGCGTCTCTTCTCTGGAATGCGCTTCCATGCTCACTTAGACTGTACCCAGCTTCTCAACCTTTAAGTAGTCACTTAAAATGTATTTTTTTAGAGAACCCCACCCTGACTCCTTTTAGTTCACTATCCTCTTTTCACTCATCCCAGTTTCAACCTGCGCACTCACACCTTGTGCCTCTCTTGTTCCTCCTTCTCCTATTTAGATTACAAACTCTAAAGAGCAGGACCAGGGGCAGAATAGTGTGTTGTTGGGCTGTGTAGGAAAGAAGTGGGAGCTCAGAAGGGGGGGGGGGGCTATCCAGCCTTGAGAGGTGGTGATCCCGTAGTGGCCGTATACCCTGTAGTGACGCCAAGGTGCAGGTGCTTCTTCACCCTTTTGTATCAGCGTGATCTTAATGAATAATGTCTGTGTGATGTCCTAGGTAAATTGTTGCCATTTTCTAATTACTAAATAATAAAATAATGATCCAGGAGCAGTAATGTAATAATGAGTGAGCTACAACTCATTTGGCAGTGCATTGTGTACAAAATAATCATTATCGTTAAGTACATCTATCAATATGTGGATCTTGACAACAGATGATTTCTATTTACTTGTTAAAAATCAAAAGAAAGCATCTATAAATTATTGCAATGTCCCTTTAGTTTGTACTATGTATGTACACTTGTGAAAGTAACTATATGTTTATAAAATATATTTAATATTGACAAAAACAGTCTTTGATTCATGTTAAACCTTTTCTTAGTCCATAGAGAGCACAACACTCACGTATCAAACTATATACAATACAAAGATACAAATTTTAGTGCAAACTACTTTTTAGTGTTAATACTTTTTAATGATTGCATATATCTCACATTTTGGTATTTAAGCATTTCTATAAAAGGGCATGCAATTTATAATAATGAATGCGAGTAAAACATTCATGTTCATTAGAATAAGTAATGCTGTTTTAAATAATTCTAAATATTTAATAAGCTAATCAGAGGCTACGCTGATTTTAGTCTCAGGGAGGTTATTTCAACTATTGCTTGTACTAGTATAATCATCTTATAAATCCATCAAATTAGATATTTATAGTATCAATAAATACATCAGTTCTTATGTATATCAATAATATATCAGCCCTGCCATTGGATATTAGGTCCAAATGAACACATTATCGATAATATTTTTATGAATAAATACCTACGTATAAAACATTTAGGCTTGGTTCATCCCATATATTAATTTGAAAATTAAGCTTTATTATGAATCATTAAATAGTCCTATAACATAGTTCTAGGGGATTGTACTAGAACCATGATTAATGTGTATCTCTCACCCTGATATTTTGTTCAACCTTCTAGTAAATGGTCTATAGAGATCATATCATCTCATGGTTTACCTTGGGTGTAATGACAGGAGTTTTGTATGTTTTGACATGTAGAGATAATGAAGAACTCTACCGCTAGAAAGCCAATCTATTCATTTACAATTTATAATTGCTTTTGTGCTACTTGTAGAGGGGTCATCATTACATCTGACTGTATCCATAAAACAAAATTTTCACAAGCAATGCTTGTGTCACCCTTCCCTTCAATGAGCAAAATGCCTGCCTCGACTTGAGTCATCTAATTTTAAGAAAAATGTTTCACTTATCATGGTAGTTATAACAATTCTTAACACCCAGAACTGACCTTTGGTATAAGAAGCCAGCACAATCTCACTGTGCATTGTGCATAGCGTCTAATGAAATATTGTGTTCTAGTTTCTTTACAGAGGAGTTTTATTAGAAAATATATGTTTTGTTTCAGATGGATTTTACAGGATAAGTGAGTTTTGAAAATTACTTTTTTACATTCCTGAAATAGTGTGGTGTGACCTAGCCAATTAACAACTACTAAAGCGCACAGATTACCTTGGACGATTTGGTTAAAACCTACATTAGGTCAACATCATGGCGTGAATGGTCACCCAGGACAATGTATCTAGTCAAAATCTAAGATAAAGGATCACAAATTAGCATTATTGAAAATCCAGCCAGCCACATATATGGCATCATCCTACTGATACATCAACAATACTAGCAGCTTGTACTGCTATACTGACCATACAGATTTTCAAAAAAAGGGATACCACAATGAGTTTTGGAAAACAAACAAAGCAGACATATGGATTTGGTATTAGGATATACACACTATTATGGAACTTTTATTTATTATTTAAGATCATTTTTATAAAATAGTAATATATTTTATGATTTTTAAGAGTTGGAAGGTTATTTATGAAATTTGGAGATATGTTTATAAAAATTATTATATGGTTGGTGATTTATGGATTTGGCCATAATAAATTCTTCTGATGGATTTTAATATCTAAGTGATTTTCATTATGTTTATCGGACATCCATTTAGATGTATTTGTATATCAATTATATGAATGGATGCTTTGGTGAACGGATGGTTTGATGATTCTGTTTGACCTTTGTATCATGTGATTTCACTGGCATTATAAATAGGAGCCTGAATGCTGAAGTATGAAGATATCAAGACTACATTAAGTAAGCCTATTACCTATAGGGGAGTACACACAAAAGGGGACTCACATCTTGGATGGATGTTTTGAATGATTGATTATTATATTGCATTTGAGTGTTTATGAGTTTGGACTTTTTGTTTATATATACAGTGTTACACTATTATTTGTATATTTCACTATTATTTGTATATTTTATATTTTTTTTACATGTTGGGATCACACTACTGAAATTGTCGTCATTTCAATATAAGTAACATCTTCATACTTATTGTATTCTTTCAGATCTATGTGAGATAGATAGCGCTTAAATATATTTCCTATATTACTTTTACATGTTTTTCAACTTGTGTATGGTTGAGATAGCATTAATTCGAGCAGCAATCGAATTTGAAGTACTGTAAAGAACCCATCTTCCCTTTATATAATACTTCCGTCCCTGTTAGGGCCAGTCATTGGGCTCAATAGGTAAGCCACTGGAGATGAGTGTGGTGAAATCTGCCACATATGTTGTGATTCACCGATCAACTGGATCTCTGTATGGGCATCTTAAAACGTGATCATTGGTGCATACTGTATGACTGAATGTAATTTGGCTCTATTAGTAACTTGACAAAAGCACAAGTGTGGTTCTAATTTAAAATGTGCAAACAATTAAAATTTAATTTGCACAGCCCAAACAATGCTAGGAAGATGAACATAGTTTAGTACACATTTTGGATAATAGAAACCTATTAGAATGATGGTAAATCACAAAGTCACAATAGTACCATCTAACATGGAACAGAACATGATGACTAGAGAGGAAATTGTTGCGAAAGATTGCAGTATTTATTTGTGGTTCGCTAGGAGTACCAGGCTGTTTATTTACAAAACAAACAAACAATACAGTAATGGTATGATGCTCAAATCAAATTGGGGAGGGTTAGTTGATCTGTAATTTCAGGGGAATACACTACATTAATCATGTCGTAGTGCATCTGTTATATTAATCCCTTACTTAGTCCCTGATAGCTATAGAGAAAAATTAGGTCGCTAATTTGGAAATTAAATATCTTATTGTACTTATGAGTATAATCTTTGCTAAGTGTGGGATTTATATTTTTTAATATATTTTTGTGATGTCATTGTGAATACAGACCAGGGACAGAGGATAGATATATATATATATATATATATATATATATGTCAAATCTTTTCAGATCAATTCCTATTACTACTACATTGATTATCTCTCAAGAATTATTGCTAATCCAAAGCATTGCTGCAAATCTATTGGTTAGATGTGTTTCTGCTACAAAGACTGGTAAAAAATAAAGACACTTTTTTTTTTTTTTAAAGCGAATTATATAAAATATAGTGTGGTTTAAATATTTATCTCTTTGATGAATCTAGGCCAGAGTGCTAGAGGGGATTCAAATTCATTGCAATGGAATGAAGTCATCTGGGGCAGTGATCTGGGTATTGGGAATTAATCTAACTCTCTATTCCTCTCTAGTTACATTTATAACATGTATAGAAAATGCAGAACTGAAACATAAAGATTTAATGCTTAGAGTGGTGCGTGTGAGGCAGAAAACCTAAAATAGTCCATTAACAATCCAAGTTATCTTCTCTATGCAGCACTTATATTATACATTAGCAAACAAGACCTACTCCTGTCATTTCTTAAAATGTATTAACTAACTAATCTATTGCAAAGCATTGTTAAATGTAATAATTAAAAATGAAAGAAAATATGCATACATGTTCAAAAATATGCAGTACTACATAATTATTTCCATTCATTAGTGGCTTTGGGGAGAAATGTTTGGAATATCCATAATAAATGCAGCCTAGAATAAATTGTTTATCTTGAGCGAAGTTATATCAGTTTTACAGATTGACATGAAGTTTTTCCTAATTTTCCTATGAATGTCCAGTTCTTGGCACTGAAATTCTTTAACTCTTATTAATCTATTCTTTAAAAGTTGAAAGCCATGATACATCTGAATTTTTAATATTAGTAGGAATAGGTACCTGTAACTGTTTTACGGCATTTGGCTCTCAACAAGGAAGCAATGGGGGTGGGCTTCTATCAGTTCCGTAATGTTTATGACACTTGACTATCCTGTTTTTTCTTTTTAAAAGTTCACCATTTATCTCAGCCTTTAAACTGTTCTGAATTGTAAAAGTAACCCTCAGCACTAAACGGAGCCACCTATCCTGTTGTCTTCATGTACCTGCTGGATGCATTTTTGTCAAGGAATGTTTTTCCTGTACTATTACAAACCTTTGTCAACATTTGTTGTCATTTAAAGTCATTTAAGTAAGACTTTCAAAACAAACATAAAAACATCAAGCAATATGTTTTTTATTCTGTCACCGGGACAAATAAATAAAATGATTGACTTTCACATAAGGTCATCATAATCGGTTATGTTGACTTATGG